>NW_024533582.1:0-68350 GCF_016097555.1 Gigantopelta aegis | reverse complement strand
AAATTAAAAGAGGAATTTCCAACCAAACACTCATTAACCAGAAAATCCATAACCTGAACTTTCGGATTGAAACATTCTAATTTGCCTATTATGCACAAAAAAACTCCCATGATGTGATCCATGAGATTTTGGGATTTTAGGATTTTGACTGATATAATTTCAAAGCCCAGTTTGTATTTTAAGACTAATTGAATATTTCTACTAGACTAATCGTATTCCATTCTTGGTTCCTACCTTACGAGGGGATTGCAAACGTCTCATGGAAACCCTTGTTCTATATGACCCCTCCCTGAAGTTAATTATTACATTGCTGATATTTTATACCTTGTAAGATGGTTCCCCTCTAGGAAGTAAGATGGCATCTCAGTGAAGAAATGCATTATCGCAGTATTAATAGAGGGTTTAACACAAGGTTTACCAGAAGTTTAAAAGAAAACTCTTCTCCATTTGGGCTGCGAGAATAATACTCAAACATACAACCACTGGGTTACGTATAACGTTTTAAAATAATGACACCACTCTGACGGGCGTTGTTCCCCCCAAAATAGAATGAATCTATGAACTTTGGGCGATTCTTCCAAATGACCTTAGGATAATCTGCGTAAGCAAAAGTCATGGATTTCCCCAATAATGTCGTTTTATTGACATCCCTAGGTTTATTTAAAGACAAGTATAAATTAACACTTGAAATATTTTAATATAAGGATTACATACTACTCTTTCACAGCTTGTTTAGGAAAATTAATCATGCCTTTTTCGACGTCGGTTCTTTTCCGTTTAAAATGCCAAGCAATTTTTCCTGCAAACAAAATACAATAAAACATTTTGTATTATTATATAGTAAAACCCATATCAATTCAAAACTATCCTCAAAATTTTCTAAATCAAATACATTGATTTTTTAAAACTTTTATCCCCCCTACAATCCTTTATATGATTTTTTAAAGATTTTTTGTTGTGGGTTTAGATAAACTCATTACAATATGAGAAAGAGGTACCTCCCCATTTTTAGAATTCAAGTAATCCTTATAAATTCATAAAGACACTTTTTTTAAGACTGCGGAAACAAGGGGGAACTTTTCAAATATCACTACTTTGTATGGAAAGGGTTTTCCATCTAAATTACTTAGATACTAAATTAATAATAGACTCCTAATAATTAAACATTCTAGCCTTCGAGGCACACGGTTTAAAAAAATTTTTTTTAACACCTAATATTCTTCCCGTGAACGCTATGAATATAGATTTTATTTGAATTCTACGTTGATTTGTTTGGGTATTAAGTCAAATTTTATTGGGCAATTTCTAATTGAAGTTCCCAAAGTACAAAGCGTTTGTTTTCTAGAAATACACATCATTCTTAGTCAGTGTCTTTAGTTAGTTTAAATGAGGTTAGTATTTCACTAGATTATATATACAAGAACTCACGTAATGATCTCCTATGGGAACAATTTGAACTCTTCGTACTTTCTATCCATATTTCTTATAACTTCTTTGTTTTGTTGTCTAAATCCAAAGCTACTTCTCCTGTCGGCAGCTTGTTCAGGTCTCTCTTAAATGATTGATCAGTAATGTATTGTTCTCCTTGAATAGACAGTGGTAGGCGTATTGTGTTGTCTTTAAATTGATTGATCTACTCGTGGTCATTGCTTCAAGCTTCTGAGTATCTCTTAATTCTTCACAAGAGTTGACTTTGAATCTGACTTGAATTTGTTGAATGTAGCTCTGTCACTATGTTACAATTAATAGCCTACATTACTATATATGTTTGCTGAGTGTCTCTTTGTACATAGATATTTGTTATATACCTTGTACAACTTTAGGTGATGTGGGAGGGATAGTTGTTGGACTTAGTTCAGTAATGCCATCTTTATATTCTTGTTGTTCTGTGTTAGAGACACTTCTCCGTTCATTAAACATATGATAAGTTGGTTGTCTTATATAAGTAATATTTGCCTGCACTTGTAACTTCAACTGAATTTTTCTAAATCAAAAAATATTTTATTAATCATGTTGTTTATACACTCATGGCTATTCATGCATCCCTTATGTATTATTAATACTATCAATATTATTTGCATATGTCTCATATCATTATTATCGACAGCGATTACTTTAAGAGGTTTTTTTGTGTCATGTGTATGTTATGATAAGCAGATAAGGATTTCCAAAATATATTAGTATTTAAACATTATGATATTTTCTTTTTCAGAAATAAGTACACTAAATGCAACTAGTATAACAATATTTTGACTAAATGAATGATTTAATTTTTATAATGTGACCATCAAATAAAATTTTACAGCAGTGATTTAATATTTATACAAATTTGATATTAAATTTAGCCAGCTAATATTTAATAATTGACTGTAGTATTCTTTTACACTGGATTTAGAATACTTTAAGCAAAATAATAATAATGACTGAAGATCTAACATATAGCAGCTACTCCTGTATTAACTAGTGGAAAAAAACGGTGGTTTGGAGACTTTTTGAATACTTCCTTGACTTTTGTGATTAATCAGTTTGTTGTGAATGAAATTCAACAGATGATCCCAGTGCTGATAAAGTATAATACCACAAACTGCAACAAATTCTAGTGATACTAGTGCAATACTTGATAATTCTCTTTTTGAAGTTTGTGATCATTAACATGATTTGATAGAGAAGCACAACCCCAGGTGAAATATTGTCTCAAGAATAATTACATAAAGCAATAAAAATTAAAGATACTTATCAACACATCCAAGTATACTGTAGTCTCAGTTTATAGAAGTACAACCGTTTTCTATGATAATCGTTCAAAAGTTTCATGAAATATTTACAAAAGATAAATGATATTAATGAGAAAATTATAGATGACAATAACTCTTTTAGTAATGTGACACTATTTTCATAGCCACAACGAAAATAGGGAAATAAAATGTTTGGAAAACAGTTTTTCGTCAGTTGTATGAGAGAAAGATCATAGTTGCCTATAACCGATGTCTGTCCACAAATTAAACCACTTTAGTGTAATTCTAAAAATTATAATGATGATTATTAAGAGTCACAAATATGATCTGGAAGATTAAGTACATTTTTAAAAAGATGTTTTTATTATTCTACATTCACATTGTCCAGATGGCTCTGCAGATTATTTTTAGGTAATTTCTGTCTCATACTTGTAAATTTTAATATAAAACCTCCACTCTAAGTAAATATAGTATGAAATTTACATCATTATATATAATGCACCTCATTCATATTTTTCACATGGATAAAAATGACAAAAGCCACATAGAAAAAGCATGAAGAGGCTCATATCTTTTGGTAATATGTTTTATCTTGGTTCAGTGATAGTGTGGTATTAAGGAGAGATATTTGGCCCAGTGGAGCAATTGTGAATGGCTGAAGATATATGTGCATTTATTAGCAAAGAGACCATCTTACTAATGGATGAATTGTGATTTCTATAATATGAGTTTTGTTGGTTAATTTTCATTCCAACCTTTTTTAGGCGCATAGACTGTAGTATTCTTTTACTGTATCAAGAATACTGAAAGAAACAAGCCTCTTCAATGCTCATATTCTTTTATATTCTTCTATCTTTTGGTCAAGTGAGTACATTATTATAGTATTCACCATTTTAATTGAAATAATGACACTAATTTATCAAAATGTAATATCCAGCCATTCCTGTATTAACTACTAATCATTTAACATATTATTGAATGTGATCACCTTGAATTGTTCTTCAACAAGTGTTTGTTGTGATAAAAGCACATGTATAATCTGTACAACCCACTACTAATCATTTACAATATTATTTTGTGATTATCTTAAATTGCAATGAGTGTTTGTTGTGATAAGCATTCACATGAGATTAGGGTAGGAATGACTTGTCCTCTAGTTGTAAATGTTAAGATATTGTCACTAGATGTACATAATATTAACAGTTTGTTGTAATAAAAAAGGTAACTTTAAAAATTTATATTCATTAGCAAACAATAACACAGTGAATGTAGGGTAAGAATAACTTGTCATCACAAGAGTAAAAAACATATTAGCGTTTGTTATGATAGAAAAGGTGACTTTATAAATAATAATCATTAACAAACAATTAACATTGTAACTATGGCATTATATTACTTAATAAGTCAATTTGTTTAAAACAGTACAATTTCTAATTATTCTACAACATTACCAATAAACTAAAGACATGACAACAATACATGTAATCAGCGTAAGTTTCAGAAGTACTAGTCATCTGATTAAACAATATTGATTCTCGTTTCATTTCCATTGACACTACAGACATTGAAATTGATCTCCCTTCAACATCAGATGATCTGGATGTATAAAAGGAAGTTCTATATTATTAGAAGTAGAAGATGGTGGAGGCTTCTTGAATATCATTTTGACTTTTTTGTAATTGTTGTTTGCCATTAGACTTGAAGAGACATTATAGAACATCAGACGATCCCAGACATGATATAATAATAATACCACAGAATACGATAAATGATAATAACACTAAAAAAACTTGACCTTTGTCCTTTTGAACCATTAATGTCATTTGAAGTTTCTGCATTCATATAAGCCATAAACATGAGTTAAGAATGAAAAATTTTTCCAGATAATCCAAAAGAATATGTCGATATATTCTCTTCAAAATGAAATACATGAAGATAATGATGATTAAAATAGATCCTAACACATCAAGCTTGCAGTAGAGTTAATATTTAATGAAACAACCAGTGCTAAGATAACACGATGTAGCAGTAAAAATCCAGTCCAAAAACGACACTTGTCCTTATATGGACCTCCATATGCATCGAAGAAAGGTTTCATATAGGTTGAAACTTTTGAAAGTAGCACATGTATTTTAGTAGTCTTCCCTTCAAATAATGGTATAGTAAGAAGGTAGAAGGTGTATGGAATAATAAGTAAAATGAGTGCAGCCAGTGAGAACAGGAACAATGAAAGATGACAACCTTTTAGGTAGGGACATTAGCATCAAAATACCATCTCAATAATGAGACAGTATTTTTATCATTAATACATGGAATTTTGATGAAATATAGGGCCTGGACAACAGTGCGTATTAGTTTTGTATAAGAAAGAAGGATCATAGTTGCTATGACTGGAATTATTTGTCTTCCAACAAGTCGAACCATTTTGCTAGAATATCGTAACAATATTATGATGAATAATAGAATCAACCAAACGTAGGCTGGAAAGACAAACTGAAGCCATGCTTTACTACAAGAATCCATACTATGATAGAAACATGTGTTAATACCTAGATCAAGATTGACCCAAGAAATGAACCAGCTAAGAAATGGTATCGGACCCATTAGGAAAGAAGACATGTGTCATATAGTTTGACAACATTAGCATAGAATATAAGTCCATTGACTGTACCCACAGAAACAGTTAAGTTCAAAGAATAATGAAAGCTACCAGTGCTATACCAGCTAAAGCAAATGGAATGATAAGAGCTATGTAGTTATTAGTACATCGTTCACATTGATTGGAACCTAATGTGAGACTGAGATCCTTTAGAACATTGTCCACAGAGTACTCTCCATCTCGATCATGAAGACATTGTTTGCTATGATAGTTAAGTGTAAAACTAATATTACTGTTATTACAATAATCAAAGGGGCAGTTAGGATAAACAATAAGACAGTTTGAATCATTTTCATAACCAATCCACATATCACCATAATTCTTGTTATAATTCGAGTGTTATTATCACAAGTTATTGAATCTGAATTTAATTCAAATCTGCAAACACAATATCATTTACTAATGGATATCCATTAGGACAGGGCTCAATAGTAACTTCAATGACTTTAGCATAAGGGTCAGATAAAGGTTTTCTGATTGAACTTTTCAATGTGTAGAGACTTGAGTTGTGTTCAATGAAGGATTTGTTATTACCTGAAAAGTTATATTAGTACAATTTGCATTTAGTCTATTGTGTTATATATTGCAGAGTGGATGTGTTATCTGATAAATTCAATTTTATCACACCTTCTTTTAAAGCTATCTTTTAGACCAACTGTAGCTAGTGAGATATTGACATTAACCCCAGGTATTGCAAATATACTGATGTTTGTTGATAGAGCAATTAAGTTTATTTAATTCACAAAAACAGACTTGAATAGGATCTGATGTCACTACTGATAGACCTGTCTGTTGAGGATAGTAAAATAGGTGATCAAAGTAAAATGTGCTTGTACAATCATCAATTTTACACCATATAGGACATCACCAGATATGTCAGCTGTATTGTTAACAAAATATAACACTGTTTTAGTATCATTAGGATCATGATAAGGAATAACTTTAAAGGAACAATTAGAGGTGTTGTCTACACCATAAACTAGTGATACAAAGATTCCTCCACCTGACACACTGGCATGATTATCAATAAATGATATGTTTGTATTCTGATTTATGTAATAATTGGGAGGAATCATATAAAGCAATACCTCCACCATAAATGCCTGAATTGTTTGCAAACATGTTATGTCTGTCAAATGTTATTAGACTATTGACACCAATAAACCAGTGTGTATTATGATTACTAACTTCAATTTTGTCAAATGTGACATTAGCAACATTGATTAATACCATAGCAGATTGATATTCTTTCTGATATACATCAATGTTATTGATTACATTATTGAAAAGAATTGCAACATTTGTGAAGTAAAAGCTACTTGTGGAAGTTGATTGAAAAGAAAGAAGGGCCAAACCTGATCCAGCATATGCATTATTGTTGGATATAGTGCAGTCACTGAACTCATTGCTACCTCTTTCTGCATACCAATGAGTGGACACTCCTCCTCCATAATACTGAGCACTATTATAATTAATAGTGCAGTTAATAAACATAATATTACCATTTTCTAAGTTCAAAATAATATTTACTCCTCCTCCATTATGCTGAGCAGAATTGTTGTATATAGCACAGTTAAAAAACTCAGTACTAACAGTTCCTGTAAACGAACGAATATGCACTCCTCCACCATCATGAATATTGAGCAGTATTGCTGGATATGTTGCAGTTACTAAACTCTATACTGCCATTCCCATTTTAATAATAGTCCACTCCTCCTCCATCGTACTGTGCAGTATTGTTATATATAATGCAGTTAAAAAACTCAATACTAACAATTCCTGTAAGCAAACGAATATACACTCCTCCACCACTGTCATATTGAGCAGTATTGTTGTAAAATTTTGCAGTTACTAAAGTCAATAATGCCATTCCCATTTGTATAAAATACGTCCACTCCTCCACCATCATCATTTAGAGCAGTATTGTTGTATATTTTGCAGTTACTAAAGCCAATATTGACATACCCATTCGTATACAAACGCACTCCTCCTCCATCATACCATGCAATATTGTTGCATATAGTGCAGTTATTAAAGTCAATACTACCATCCCTTTTCGTATAAATACCCACTCCTCCTCCATCATTTCGTGCAGTATTATCGTATATAATGCAATTACTAAATTCAATACTGCCATTCCCATACGAAGTAAAGTACACTCCTCCTCCCCCAATACTGTGCAGAATTTTTGTATATAGTGCAGTTAAAAAACTCAATACTAGCACGTTTTGAAACAAACTAATATACACTCCTCCACCATTATCATATTGAGCAGTATTGCTGTAAATTTTGCAGTTACTAAAGTAAATACTGCCATTCCCATATGTGTTAATGTCCATTCCTCCTCCATCATCATATCGAGCAGTATTGTTGTATATGTTGCAGTTACTAAAGTCAATATTGGCATACCCATTTGACTTAATCTCTGCTCCTCCTCCTCCATCATACCATGCTGTATTGTTGACATATAGTGCAGTTACTAAAGTCAATACTTGCATATCCCATTGGTATAAAAGTCTGCTCCTCCTCCATCATACCACGCAACATGTGTTGGATATAGTGCAGTTACTAAACTCAATATTTCCACTCCTTTTTGTATAAATGCCCATTCCTCCTCCATCATTTCCTGCAGTATTATCGCATATAATACAATTACTAAACTCAATACTGCTATTCCTATATGAACTAAAGTACAATCCACCTCCCAATACCATGCAGTATTGTTGTGTATATTGCAGTTACTAAACTCAATGCTTTCATTCCCATTTGTATTAATACCCAGTCCTCCTCCTCATACTGTGCAGTATTGCTGTCTATAATACAGCTAATAAACTTAATACTTCCCATTCCCATTCGTATTAAAGTATACTCCTCCTGCATCATACTGTGACGTATTGTTGTATATAGTGCAGTTACTAAACTCGATGTTAACACTTCCTGTAAACGAATGAATATACACTCCTCCACCATTATCATAGTTAGCAGTATTGCTGTATATTTTGCAGTTATCTAAGTCAATACTGCTATTCCCATACGTACGAATATCCATTCCTCCTCCATCATACAGCAGTATTGTTGCATATAGTGCAGTTTACTAAAACTCAATACTACCACCTCCATGCAAGCTAATATTCACTCCTCCTCCAGACCAAGCATTGTTGTGTAAAAACATACTATTTTCAATGATTACATCAGCTTCGTTATCATTACTATACCACAAATACATACCATATCCTAACCCCAGTGTAAAATTTGATTTCAAAATAATAACTCGCAGAGAGTCTTTTAAGCTGGTCATCATAGACTATTAATGCATTTCCTGAAGCTCCATTATTAGCAAATGAGGAATTATCAATTAACACATCATAAGCATTAAACTAGAACAAGTCCATTCCCTGAACTATTCTGGACTGATACGCATTCTAATGTGCCACTATTAATCCCAACAAAGAACAGGCTAACTCTATGATGTAGATACCAGTAAGAACCACAGGGATTATTAGAGATTTCTTCGTAACTGACATAATTATCAAAGCCACAGTTTGCTATTGTTAATGATTTAATTGTAATATTTCTGCTCCGACTAAATCGTATTCCAGTTCTATTGCTATCACTACACATTATACTGAGGTGGATTGCATAACGGTCTCATGAAAGCCTTGTTCTATATGACCAGTCCCTGTAGAGTTATATTACTTTATATTACTAATATTTAATATACCTTGTAGAGTATGAGTTCCCTCTAGGAAGTAGAAGACTGCATCA
This sequence comes from Gigantopelta aegis, assembly GCF_016097555.1. Classification (NCBI taxonomy): domain Eukaryota; kingdom Metazoa; phylum Mollusca; class Gastropoda; order Neomphalida; family Peltospiridae; genus Gigantopelta; species Gigantopelta aegis. The sequence goes on along the minus strand of NW_024533582.1, from coordinate 59,191 downwards.
TTAGTGAAAGTAAGATGCATAATCAGCAGTATAGTAGGAGAGGTCGTGACAAGGTAGGTTAGTAGAAGAGCAATTTTCTCCATTAGGAGCTGCAGAGACATAATACTCAGAAGCAGTAACATATCCACTGTAGATATACAGTATAACTGATGTTTATATAATAGATATGACACCAGCTCATGATGGCAGTATGTTGAACAGCATAGGAATGAAATTCTAGTAAATCTAGATGTGTTTACTTTTATTGTTCTTTATGGTGATCAACCAGATGTTAAGTAAAAGTCGATTGATGTCTGAAATAGATCCTAACCGACTGCCTTTTACATAAAACAACAGACGTCGATGTTTATTTAAAAATACATCAAAACGCACGTAGCGATAACGTTATTTAAATTCATTTAGTTTTCTCATCAAAAGATAACTTAACAATCCTCTCAAAGCAATATAATTATATTGATAGAACATTACTACATGTCATTGTTTATTTTAACAAGTAGTAATTGTATTATACGAAAACCAAATAAACTATTATGAACATGTAGTCTATACACCCACTACTAATAACAGATATTATTGTAACATTATCATTGCCAGTAAGTTTGTATTTGTGTCTTTTGTGTAATGTGTCTGTTTATGATAAGGAGTCATATGATGAGCATATGATGAGTAGAGAAGAGGTGGCTAATACAGTTTACAGTTATCAATGTGATCTGTCACTAGATGTATATAAACATTAACTGCTTATATAATAGTTATGATAACTACATAATTAATATACTTACTAGCTAACAATAAACAATAAATAGAACATTGTATAAAATAATTGTTAAGACCATACAAATTATTTATTATTCTTACTATACTATTATTATATATAAGATTAAACAATTAATGACATGTAATCAGTAAATGTTGTCAGAATTGAACACTACACTGTTTTGTCATATTAGCTGAATAATGTACCTTAACATAAACACTAATATACCAGGATTATTTATCTCTGTAAAGACATTTTGTAATACTTATCTAAAAAATTGAAAGTTGTTTATTATATTAGCAAGATATCACTGTTTAAATACATTTTTAGAAAAAATTCATAAACGTTTTCATTGCATCAATCTATCTACATAATACATTAAAATGTATGTAAAAACTCCATAATAAAAGTCCTGGCCCAAGTTATTTAAAACATAATAGTAATAATAACAAATATAGAATAAACTATGTGAGCAGTGAATTCTAAAATACATTAGCAATCAAACATCATGTTGTTATTTATAGATGTAAAAACATTTGCTAATGCAACCAGTATAAACATATATTGATTTAAGCCAACCAATTAATTCATACAATGAGACTATAACCATATAAACAATAAATATATCATATAATATTATATAATAAAGCTAATTTACAAACAAAAACATCAATTGTTGTGTGTAATAGAAAAAGATAACTTTTTAACTTTTAAATTAATGCACTTACTAAATAATAATAGCACATGAACATAACATTGTATAAAACATAATGTTTGAGACAATACAATTATCTTATTGTTCTGACTATACTATTTATTAACATGTCTAGTCTAATACACCCACTGAATAATAACGATATATTTGTACTGTAACATTAACCATTGTTTAGTAAATTGTGTTTTGTGTCTTTTGTGTAAGGTGTCTGTAATGATAAGGAGTCATATGATGAGTAGAGAAGAGGTGACCAAACAAAACATAATTTACAGTTATCAAGTGATCATCACTAGATCTATGTAAACATTAACTGCTATATATATAGTTATGGATAACTACATAATTAATATACTCACTAGCTAACAATAAACAATAAATAGAACATTGTATAAAATAAATTGTTGAGACAATACAATTGTCTATTATTCTACTATACTACTATTATATATAAGATATAACAATTATATGAATGACATGTGATCAACAATTGTTAATGCAGTGTTATTATGGATACCTGTAGCTTAAGAAGATGACATAATAATAACACCAATGGAATTGCTTAAGAAGATGAGTTGATGATGACATCAAGTGCTATCAAGGTTATTCATGTGCTATTAATGTACTTAAAACTAGATACAAGGCACCTACAAACAATCAGGTAAACGACATATAATGCATGTAATAAAATAACATAGATCCTATTAATAATGCATGTTGAGGAGCACTCCAATATATCTTAATAAAGGAAACTTTACATCTGTAAGTTATCTAAAGCTGTTAAAATAATAAGGCTGGCTTATCTGACAAATTGGACCTTTTAGATGACAATCACTACAAATATGAATATATTGAATGAAGCTATGTTTGAATGTATTGCCTAATCAATTATCTTTTTTAACTCTGGCCATACCCATGTCAGCATATTAACATGAAAAATGTAGCATAAACATGATGTAACTCTGTTATATGAAGTATTATCACTGGAACTTAGCAGATATATATCTTCCTTCTATCTTAACATTGGAAAACCTGTGTGATAAGAATATATTAGTATTACAAACTTAAGTACATACATTATCAGTATTATTGCCTCAGATTCTTAGAACTGCTAAGTTACTTTAAGAACTCCATAGTAACAGCTCTTGCCTAAACAATAGGGCATTAGTATGAAACAAGTAGGTTGTTTATTTTTGTTGAAATAAAGTTTGTTAAATGCAACCTGTATAACCATCGTTAAAGTATATATATGATATATCATATATATATATATATATATATATATATATATATACATACTAACATACATACATACATGCATGCATGCCCAAATATATGTATAATAGTCTTTACACCACTATTATGGTACTTGTTGCATATTGTATTAATATCAGGTTGTACAATCACATTAAACTAATGTTCTCATCATATGTATATATGTAGTGATAAGCAGTATATAACAGTCACATATACAATAGAGTATAGTTAAAACATATTATGTATAATGTGGTACTTTAATATAACCTAATAAGGAAATCAAAAGCTTGTGTTCTGTTTTTCTAGTCAATAAACCACAATAGTTACAATACAGGATGAGCTAAATTCTCTAATTCCTAATACTGAGAGAACATTGTATTAAAACATGTATACTACTACTAGTAGTAATAAGAGATATATGTACCGTAACATTTCTGTTGCCTTTAAGTTAGTTTTGTGTCTTTGTTTAAGGTGACTGTTGACATAAGGAGTCACATGGTGAGTAGAGAAGAAGTGGCCTAGCACTTATTTACAGTTATATCAAGTGATCTGTCACTAGATGTATGTAAACATTAACTGTTTATTATAATAGATATGATAACTATATAATTAATATACTTATTCTAGCTATCATAACACAACATGATATAAAATAATTGTTAAGACAATACAATTACTATTATATATAAGATGTAACAATTATATGAATGACATAATCAGTAAATGTTAATCTAGTGTTGTTATGATACTTGTAACTTAAGAAGATGACATGATAATGACATCAAATTTATTGGAATTGCTTTAAAATATATCCAGTTGATGATGAGAACAATTATTAAGGTTGCTGATGTGCTATTAATGTACTTCAAAGATACAAGATAATTGTGACATCTACAAGAATCAGGCAAACATCATAAAATATGTATAGTGCAGAATAATATAAACCAATTAATAACGCAACATTAAGGAGCAATCCCATATATCTTAATAAAAGAAACTTAAATCTACTGGTTATCTAAAAGCTTAAATAAATAAGATGTTTTATCTAATAGATGGACATTTGGATGCTGAATCCCTATAAAATATGATATTGAGCACATGTTAGAATGTATTGCCTAATCAATTATCAGTATTATCAGTATTATTGCCTCAGATTCTTGACTGGTAACTTACTTGTAATGAACTCCATAGTAACAGCTCTGGCCTAAACGATTATGCATTAGTGTGAAAACATTATTTTGTTTATTTTTGTTGAAATAAGTTTATTAAATGAAACTTGTATAATGCCATAGTATACGTTAAATAATATATATGCCTATATAGCATATATACATACATACATACATATACATACCCAAAGTATGTATAATAGTCTTTACACCCACTATTTTATGGTACAAGTTGCTTGTATTAATATCATTTTTATAATCACATTAAACTATGTTCTCATTATATGTACTGTCAGGGTAGTGATAAGCAGTATATCAGTCACATATACAATAGAGTATAGTTAAAGGATATTATATATAGTGTGTACTTTAATAGTAACCTACGTTAAAATCAAAAAAAGCTTGTGTGTTTATTTTTCCTAGTCAATTGTATCCTACTTTTCTAACAAAGCTTACAACATTTATGACACGAGAGCATTATATATACTTGATGACAAGCTATTATGATTATAATAGTAATAGAATGCATAAATGCATTGATCTTAAGCTTAATCCTGAAGATATATCTTGAACTGGAGCAATTGTTGAAAGCGGTTTGTTACTATTTGGCAGAGACTGTTTGAATGAAATTTCATCATTATTAGTAGTTCAGTTAGTATTTGCTTCTTCCACTTATCATGATTACTGTCTATGGTTTTGGCAAATTGTCATTTGTTTCAGACCTTTAATACAAGCTGTATTAAATGATAAATAGACAATTGCTGAGATAAATAAGTATTTGTATAAACAACTTTAGCTTTTACAAACAACAGAAGTACCAAAACTCGCTGAGAGAGCACTGGAAACTGTTACCAATTAGGGAAGTACCATATCAGTTTTGACATTAACTCAACTTTGTAATGATTATTAATTTTATATACACATTTATCAAGAGACTCCTGCCAAGTAGCAAATATTGACTGAAGGGAAAGCAGATACAATGGGTTACTGTAGGTTACATTAAGTGACACAATTTTATGTTACCAGGCAATCATTATATAGGAATTTTCTTATTATCAAAATTAGAAGGTTGTGGAGACTTTTCGAATATCTCCTTGACCTTTGTGATTAGTTAGTTGTTGTGAATGAAAATCACCAGATGAGCCCTGAGATGATAAAATATAATACTACAGATATAATGCAAGAAATGCTACTGATACTAATGCAATACTTGATAATTGTCTTTTGATGTTTTTGTGATTATTAATGTGAAGTTGATAGAGAAGGACAACTCCAGGTGAAAATACGTCGTAAGAATAATTACATAAAGCTATAAAAATAAGTGATACTTATCAACACATCCAAGTTTATTGTAGTCTCAGTTTATAGAAATACAAACCAGTGCTGTAATAATATGAACTATACCAAAAGTCTTATCAAAAAAAACCAACTGGCTTGTCATATATGGGACCATCAACAAAATGGCTTCTTCATATTTGTTGACTTTTGTCAATAGCAGTAACATGAAGAGTAGTGTAGGGAATGACTGTCCTCTCGTTGTAAGTGATTGTCACTAGATGTACATAATATTAACAGTTTTTTATAATAGAAAATGTGACTTCATAACTAATACTCATTAGCAAATAATACACAGTGAATGCAGTATAGGAAATAGAAAAAGAATATTAACTCTTTGTTATGATAGAAAAGGTGACTTTATAAATAATACTCGTTACCAAATAATAACGTTCTAAACTATGGCATTATATTACTTAATAAGTCAATTTGTTTAAAATATAAATTTCTAATTATTCTTATAACATTAAGTATTAAAGACATGAGAACAATACATGTAATAAGCATTAGTTTCAGCAGTACTAGTCATCTTGATCAAGCAGTATTGATTTCTCGTTTCATTTGTACTGACACCACAGACATCGAAATTGATCTCCTTTCACCATTAGGCGATTCTGGATGTATGAAAGGAAGTTGCATATTATTAGAAGTAGAAGATGGTGGAGGTTTTTTTGAATATCATTTTCACTTTTGTAATTGTTTGTTCCCAATGAGACTTGAAGACACGATCCCAGACATTATAGAACATCAGACGATCCCAGACATGATAAAATATAATACCACAGAATGCAACAAATGATAATAATACTAAAACAAAAACTTGACCATTGTCTTTTTTTGATAATTATTGTTGGTAGAATTTTCTGCATTCATATAAGCCATAAACATAAGATTAAGAATGAAAAATTTTTCTAGATAATCCAAAAGAATATGTCGATATACTCTCTTCAAAATGAAATACATGAAGATAATGATGATCAAAATAGATGTTAACACATCATAGCTTGCAGTAGAGTTAGTATTTAGTGAAACAACCAGTGCTAAGATAACACGAAGTAGTAGTAGTAAAAATCCAGTCCAAAAACGACAATTGTCCTTATATGGACCTCCATATGCATCAAAGAAAGGTTTCACATTTGTTAACAACTTTTGGAAGTAGCACATATATTTTGATAAAGGTCCTTCAAATAATGGTATAGTAAGAGGGTAGAAGGTGTATGGAATAATAAGTAAAATAAGTATAGCCAGTGAGAACAGGAACAATGAAAGATGACAACCTTTTAGATAGTGGACATTAGCATCAAAATACCACTCCAACAATGAGACAGTATTCTTATTATCAATACATGGAATTTTAAATAAAATAAAGGGCCTGGACAACAGTGCGTATTAGTTTAGTATAAGAGAGAAGGATCATAGTTGCTATGACTGGAATTATTTGTCTTCCAACAAGTCGAACCATTTTGCTAGAATATCGTAACAATATTATGATGAGTAATAGAATCAACCAAATGTAGACTGGAAAGACAAACTGAAGCCATGCTTTACTACAAGAATCCATACCATGATAGAAACATGTGTTAATACCTAGATCAAGATTGACCCAGGAAATGAACTGACTAAGAAATGGTATTGGACCATTAGGAAAGAAGATATGTTCATATATTTTGACAACATTAGCATAGAATATAAGTCCATTGATTGTACCCACAGACACAGTTAAGTTCAAAATAATAATAAAGCTACCAGTGCTATACCAGCTAAAGCAAATGGAATGATAAGAGCTATGTAGTTATTTAGTACATTTCCCACATTGATTGGAACCTAAAGTAAGACTGAATCCTTAGAACATTGTCCACAGAGTACTCCATCTCGATTATGAAGACATTGTTTGCTATGATAGTTAAGTGTAAAACTAATATTACTGTTATTACAATAATCAAAGGGCAGTTAGGATAAACAATAAGACAGTTTGAATCATTTTCATAACCAATCCACATATCACCATTCTTGTTATAATAAGAGTGTTATTATCACAAGTTATTGAATCTGAATTTAATTCAAACTACAAACACAAGTATCATTTACTAATGGATATCCATTAGGACAGGGTTCAATAGTAACTTCAATGACTTTAGCATAAGGGTCAGATAAAGGTTTTCTGATTGAACTTTCAAGTGTAGCATAGACTTGAGTTGTGTTCAATGAAGGATTTATTATTACCTTAAAAGTTATGCTAGTACAGTTTGCATTTATTCTATTGTTGTTATACTCCACAATGGATGAGTTATCTGATGAATTAATTTTATTGCACCCTTTGTTAAGCTATTTTTTAGACCAACTGTAGCTAGTGATATGTTGACATCAATTCCAGGTATTGCAATTATACTGATGTTTGATAGAGACAATTTGGTTTATGTGATTCACAAAAACAGACTTGAATAGGATCTGATGTCACTACTGATAGACCTGTCTGTTGAGCATAGTAAAATAGGTGATCAAAGTAAAGTGTGCTTGTACAATCATCAATTTTACCACCATATAGGACATCACCAGATATGTCAGCTGTATTGTTAACAAAATATAACACTGTTTTAGTATCATTAGGATCATGATAAGGAATAACTTTAAAGGAACAATTAGAGGCAGTGTCTTCACCAAGAATTTGTGATACAAAGATTCCTCCACCTGACACACTGGCATGATTATTAATAAATGATATTTTGCATTCTGATTTATTATTAGTTGGGAAGATTCCATATAAAGCAATACCACCACCATAATTGCCTGAATTGTTTAACTAAATTTGTTTTTTATCTTTACTTTGCATTTGATCAAATGTTAACATTTTAATGTTGCTAATGTCACGCAGATTGATATCTTTTTTTGTATCTATTAAATGTTATTAAACTATTGACACCAAACTAAACAGTTGTGTCATGACTAATAACATGAATTTCGTCAAGCATGTGACATTTAGCAGTGAGATTGTACATTGATTAATAGATACAGCAGATCTAAATCTCTTATGATTTGGATCAAAAAATGTGATAATTTATTGAAAAGTATTACAACATTTGTGAAGTGAAAAATACTTGTGGAAGTTGATTGAAAAGAATGTAGACACAAGCCTGATCCATACCCTGCAGAATTGTTTGATATAGTGCAGTTACTAAACTCAAACAACATTCCTGTTTTGAGTGAATGTCCACTCCTCCTCCACCTTATACTGAGCATTATTGTTGTATATTAATGCAGTTAAAAAACTTCATACTAACCACTTCCTGTTCCTGAACAAATGACTATGCACTCCTCCACCACCATTAAATGAGAAGTGTTGTTGTTATATTTTGCAGTTACTAAAGTCTATACTGCCATTTCCATACAAAAGAAAGTTCATTCCTCCTCCCCATGATATGTGCAGTATTGTTGTATATAGTGCAGTTAAAAAAGTCTCAGTACTAACATTCCTGACAAGGAACGAATATACACTCCTCCGCTCATGATCATATTGAGCAGTATTGTTGTATTCTACAATTATTGAACTCAATACTACCATTCCCATATGTATAAGTAATCCCTACTCCTCCTCCATCATCACGTGCAGTATTGTGGGATATAATGCAATCACTAAACCTCAATACTGCCATTCCCATATTGTATAAATAATCCATACTCCTCCTCCATCGTCCCTTACAGTATTGTGGGCATATATTGCAATTACTAAACTCAATACTACCATTCCCATTAGACATAAATGTACACTCCACCTCCATCATATATTGCAGTATTGTTATATATGATGCAGTTACTAACTCAATACTTCCCATCCCATTTTGTATAAATGGCCACTCCTCCTCCATCATCCCTGCAGCATTGTCATATATAGTGCAGTTACTAAACTCAATACTGCAATTCTATTAGACTTAAAGTACACTCCACCTCCATCATCATTTATTGCAGTATTGTTTATATGATGCAATTACTAAACTCAATACTTTCCATTCCCATTTGTATAAATGTCCACTCCTCCTCCATCATTCCTTGCAGTATTGTCATATATAGTGCAGTTACTAAACTCAATACTACCACCTCCATGTAAGCTAATATTCACTCCTCCTCCAGACCAGCATTATTGTATGAATATATACTATTTTCAATGATTACATCAGCTTCATTATCATTACTATACCACAAATACATACCATATCCTAACCCCAGAGAAAAAATTGGATTTCAAAATAATAACTCTAGAGAGCTTTTTAAGCTGGTCATCATAGACTATTAATGCATTTCCTGAAACTCCATTATTAGTAAATGAGAATTATCAATTAACACATCAAAGGCGTTAACTAGAACGAGTCCATAACTGAACTATTTTGGACTGATATATATTCTAATATGACACTATTAATGTCAACAAAGAACAGGCTAACTCTATGATATTGATACCAGTAAAGGCCCACAGTGATTGCGAGGGATTTCTTTCGTAACTGATATAATTATCAAAGCCACAGTTTGCTAATGTTAATGATTAATTGTAATATTTCCACTACTACTAAATCGTATTCCAGTTCTGTTGCTATCACTACACATTATTACTGAGGTGGATTGCATAACAGTCTCATGGAAGCCTTGTTCTATATCACCCAGTCCCTGTAGAGTATATTACTTACATTATTGATATTTAATATACCTTGTAGAGTATGAGTTCCATTTAGGAAGTAGAAGATGGTATCATCAGTGAAGTAAGACGAATAATCATGCAATATAGTAGGAGAGGTTATGACAAGGTAGATCAGTAGAAGGACACGATTCTCCATTAGGAGCTGCAGAGACATAATACTCAGAAGCAGTAATACACGTACTGTAGATATACAGTATAACTGATGTTATATAATAGATATGACACCAGTTCATGACGCAGTATGTTCAATAGGATATGAAGAAGAATACTTTGGGACTTCCCTTTTGTCTCAAAATTCAAATTCTAGTAGATCTAGATTTTGTTACTTTTATTGTTCGTTATGAGGATCAACCAGATGTTAAGCAAAAGTTTATTGATGTCCGAAATAGATCGTTACTGACTGCCTTTTACATAAAACAACAGACGTCGATGTTATTTAAATAACATTGTTACTTGAATAACGGCACGTGGCGGAAAACGTCATTTAAAATCATTTGTTTTTCTCATCAAAAGATAACTTAACAATCCTCTCAGAAGTAAGAGCAATACTAATTATATTGATAGAACAATTACTTTATGTACTGTTTATTTAAACATGTTGTAATTTAATATACAAAAATATGTCAGATATCTGTTGTGATCACATTAACAAGCAGTTTCCAGCCATACCTGTATTTTAGTTAGTGGAAAAAAAATTTATAATAAACTACTTATTAACATGTAGTCTATAACCCACTACTAATAACAAATATTATTGTACTGTAAACATTATCATTGCGAGTACATTTGTTTTTGTGTCTTTTGTGTAGGTGTCTGTTATGATAGGAGTCATATGGTGAGTAGAGAAGAGGTGACTAATACAGATATTTACAGTTATCAAAGTGATCTGTCACTAGATGTATGTAAACATTAACTGCCTTATATAACAGTTATGATAACTACATAATTAATATCTTAGTAGCTAACAATAACACAGTAAAAATAGAAACATTGTATAAAATAATTGTTAAGACCATACAATCTATTATTTCTTACTACACTACTATTTTACCGTATAAGATATAACAATTATATGAATGATATGTAATCAGTAAATATTAATCTAGTGCTATTGTGATACCGTAGCTTAAAGAGATGGACATGATAATAACATTAAATTTTATTGCAATTGCTTAAGAAGATAAGTTGATGATGACAACAATTACTATTAATGTTGCTCATGTGCTATTAATGTACTTCCAAAGATACAAGATAATTGTGACATACTACAAAAAAATCAGGCAAACATCATAGAATATATATAGGCAGAATAATATAAGCCAATTAATAACGCACATTAAGGAGCAATCCCATATATCTTAATAAAGGAAACTTAAATCTACTGGTATCTCAAAAACTGTTAAATAAATAAGTTGTTTCATCTAATAAATGGGCTTTTGGATGCTGAATCCCTATAAATTTATGAAGATATTGAAGCATATATTAGAATATACTGCCTAATCAATTAGCTTTTTAAAACTCTGGCCACGCCATTGTCATGATATTGATATGAAAATGTAACATAAACAGGATATAACTCTGTTATATGAATGTATTATCACTGGAACTTAGCAGATATATATCTTCTTCTATCTTAACATTGTAGACCTGTATGGATAAGAATATATTTGTATTACAAACTTAAATTGCATCATCAATTACCAGTATTACTGCCTCAGATACTTGAACTACTACTTACTTGTAATGAACTCCATAGTAACAGCTCTGGTCTATATTAATGGGCTACTAATCAAATATTACTTATATTGATATACCGTTTTTACATAAAATTAAGTTTGCCTAAATATACACTTGTATCATCATATATTGATTAACCAACTAATTAATTAAGTAATGTGATATTATATATATATTATATATATATATATATATATATATATAGTGTCTTTCACCCCTACTAATAATACATGTTTATGTATTAATATCAGTTATAATCACATTAAACTAATGTCCTCATCATATGTATTATATATAGTGATAAGCAATATATCAGTCACATATACAATAGAGTATAGTTAAAGTATATACATATAGTGTGTACTTTAATAGTAACCTAATTTGGAAAGTCAAAAGCTTGTGTATTATCACTGGAACTTAGCAGATACATCTTATCCTTTTTATCTAACATTGTAGACCTGTGTTCTATGAATATATTAGTATTGCAAAAATATCAGTATTATTACTGCCTCAGATTCTTGGATCGCTAATTTACTGTAATGAACTCTAAAGTAATAGCTCTGGCCAGAATCAATAATGGATTAATATATGATTAGTATTATTACTAATCATGTATGTTATTGACTGTAATCACATTAAAAGATTGTTTTATGTCATGTGTCTGTTGTGATAAGCAGTCACATGTACATGAAGTAAGGAGGTGACTTGTACATTATTTTAATTGTAAAGTCCCTAGATGGTCACTAGATGTACGAAAACATTAACAGTTTGTTTATAAAAGAAAATGTAAATTTATATATTTAATATACTCACTAGCTAACAATAACACAATAAATAGAAACATTGTATAAAATAATTGTCAAGACAATTATCTTATTATTATTACTAAACTAATGATTATAATATAAGATATAAACAATTATATGAATGACATGTAATCAGACAAATATTGTCTGAATTAACACCGACTGTTTTGTCATATCAATCGGACTAATGTACCTTAACACTTAACTTATAAGGGATCACTCCCATTTATCTCTGTGAAGAAAATTTACAAATACTTATCTATAAACAAACAAAATATGTTAATTATAAATATTGTATATTGTATTCAATTTATTAAAATGAATTAATAATTGTTTAGGTTGTACCATTCATATACAAAAATACAATGAAGTATTTTATTACATTGAAGTGTACTCCTGTAACTGTCCTGACATAGCATAAATGAACAGTCAATTCCAAAATACAGTAGTAATGAAAAACATTACATTGTTTATTTTTAAGAGTATCTCAGTCACATATACAATAGAGTATAGTTAAAGCATATTATGTATAGTGTGTACTTCAATAGTAACCTAATTAGGAAATCAATAGTTTGTGTGTTATTTTTCTAGTCAATAACCAAAATAGTTACAATGCAGTAATTAAAACATTAGTCAGTACAACTAAGTCAGAAATAACAAGTACTTAAATGATGAATTAGGACAATTCCTGAGATCCATTTAAATATTTGTATAAACATCCTAGCTTAGAAACAATTAATAGAATTAACAATTAAGCCTAATGAAACAGCACTGGAATAGTCCAATAAGGAAAGTACCATATCAGGTATGACATATCATGATTATAAATTTTATGTACATATTTATCAAGAGAGTTCTGTCCAAAGAGCATATATTGACTGAAGTGAAAGCATGTTACAAAAGTTATTGTAGATTATGATAAGTCACGTTACCATAACAATACATTTTGTAGAAATGTTTCTATCATCAAAAAATAGAAGCTTTGGAGACTTTGAAACACTCTCTTGATTTTGTGATTATTTGTTGTAAAGAAACCTGATCCAAAAAATGATAGAATATAATCTACAAAATGCAAACAATGGCTACAGATATGATAATACAATACTTTGATTAATATTCTTTTTTTGAAGTTTTTGTAGTCATTAAAATGAGGTTGAGGACAACTCCTGCTGAAATGTTTTTTTTCAAAAAAAAAAAAAAAGTGAAAAACAAAAATTAGTGAAGATACATATTAACACTCCAAGTTTTTGTAATCTTAGTTATAGAAGCACAAACATTGCTATGATAATATGAAATACCAGTAAAAGTCTTGTCAAAAAAATGGTTTTTATCCTAAACATGGATTCCACATGCATTCAAAGAAATCCTCATATTCTTTCAGTTGTGGTAGTAGTACCAAGTATTAGCAGTAGTGCAAAACGTTTTATCAATTACTGTACAATAATAAAACAAGTACAGATTAGTGGGAACAAAATAATAGATAAATGAATCAATGACAGTTGTTAATTAAATCAGTTTTGTATATGAGAAAAGATATAGTGGCTATAATTATAATTGTTTGTCTTCAACAAATTGAGCCATTTAGTGAATATTCTGAAATGTAATGATGATAATTAGGGTGATCCAAAAATTACCGGAAGAATAATGGAAGTATTTTTAAAGACATGCTATTTATTTTTCTAGATTCATACATTGTTCAGTGGCTACAACAGAAATATATTAAACAATTTCTGTCTTACATTTTTAGCTTCAGATTTTAAATGTAAAGAGCAAACATCTTTAAGTAAATACAGTATGAGAATTACATCATTATACATAATACATTCATTCATGTTTGTACATGAGATAGGGAAATGACAAAGCACAAAGATGAGAAACATAAAAGAGGCTCTATATTCTTTTGATAATATGTTTACCTGGCCAACCATAAGTGTTATTAACAGGACATATTTGGCTTCAGTGGAGTATTGTGATTCGTTGAAATATATGTCATTTATTAGCAAAGCAGCATTCTTACTATGGATGAATTGTGATAATATGTGTTTTGTTGCGCTAACTTTCATTTCACCCATTTTTGAATGCATAGACTGTAGTATTCTTATACTGTATCAACCAATACTGTAACAAAGAAGCCTCCTTAAGATTATGTACTTGTATATTTCTTACTCTTTTTGTCAAATGGAGTACATTATCATTGTAATCAGACTAATTGAAATAATAGACACGTAAATTATCAAAAATGTAGATCAAACTCCTCCCCCATATTAATAGTAGAGAAAACTTTATGTCTATAGTATTAATCTGTACACCCACTACTAATCATTTGACCATCTATTGACCTTACAATTGTTATTCAACCATGTCTTTGTTGTGATAAGCAATTATATGGAGGGTTGTGGCAGGAATTCAGTTTGTCCCCCATATTTAAATGTCAAGTGATCTGTCACTAGATATACATATAAATATTAAACAGTTTGGATTAAAATAGAAAAGTGATGTTTTATAATCATTAGCTAAGAATAACACAATAAAATGTAGCAACAACTTTACTTTAGAAATCAATGGCCAAAACATGTACATATTTCATATTATTCTTACTACATTATAATACATTAAAGATATGACAACAATACATGTAATCAGCAAAGTTTTCAATAGTGCTAGTCATCTTGATCAAACAGTATTGCTTCTCGTTCCATTTCTACTGACAGCACAGACATTGAAATAGATCTTCTTTCATCATCAGATGATTCTGGATGTATTAATGGAATTTCCATAGCATTACAAGTAGAAGGTCCCGTGGAGGTTTCTTGAACATCTTTTTGACTTTTGCGATTTGTGGTGCCAATGAGACTGAAGACACGATCACACACTTTAAAGAACATCAGACGATCCCAGACATGATAATATAATACCACAGAATACAATAAATGTTAATAATACTGAAACAAAACTGACCATTGTCTTTTTGAATCATTATTCTTGTTGGAAGTTTCTGAATTCATATAAGTCATAAACATGAGGTTAAGAATAAAAAATTTTTTATAGATATTCCAAAAGAAATATGTCGATATATCCTTCAAAATGAAATACATTAGTATAATGATGATTAAAATAGATGCTAACACATCATAGCTTGCAATAGAGTTATATTTAGTGAAACAACCAGTGCTAAGATAACACGAAGTAGCAGTAAAAATCCAGTCCAAAAAACGACACTTGTCTTATATGGACCCTCCAATGCATCAAAGAAAGGTTTCACATTTGTTGACAACTTTTGGCAAAGCACAGTATTTTGATAAAGGTCCTTCAAATAATGGTATAGTAAGAAGGTAGAAGGAGTATGGAATAATAAGTAAAATGAGTACAGAGATGAGAACAAAAACAATGGTAGATGACAACCTTCTAGATAGTGGACGTTAGCATCGAAATACCACCTCAATAATGATATGGTATGATTCTTATCATCATCAATGCATGAATTTCACCCAATAAAGGGCCTGGACAACAGTGCGTATTAGTTTAGTATAGGAGAAAAGGATCATAGTTGCTATGACTGGAATTATTTTGTCTTCCAAACAAGTCGAAACCACTTTGGTAGAATATCGTAACAATATTATGATGACTAATAGAATCAACCAAATGTAGACTGGAAAGACAAACTGAAGCCATGCTTTACTACAAGATCCATAGTATGATAGAAACATGGTGTTGATACCTAGATCAAGATTGACCCAAGAAATGAACCAGCTAAGAAATGGTATTGGACCATTAGGAAAGAAGACGTGTTGTACATTTTGACAACATTAGCATAGAATATAAGTCCATTGATTGTACCCACAGACACTGTTAAGTTTAAAACCATGACCAAAAGCAAACTAGTGCTATACCCAGCGAAAGCAAATGGAATGATAAGAGCTATGTGGTCATTAGTACAATTCCCACATTGATT
The DNA here is from genome assembly GCF_016097555.1 of Gigantopelta aegis. Taxonomy (NCBI): domain Eukaryota; kingdom Metazoa; phylum Mollusca; class Gastropoda; order Neomphalida; family Peltospiridae; genus Gigantopelta; species Gigantopelta aegis. The sequence goes on along the minus strand of NW_024533582.1, from coordinate 42,779 downwards.
GGAACCTAACATGAGACTGAGATTTTTAGAACATTGTCCACAGAGTATGCCTGATCGACCATGTAGACATTGTTTTATTATGATAGTTAAGTGTAAAACTAATATTACTGTTATTACAATAATCAAAGGGGCAATTAGGATAAACAATAGACAGTTGAATCATTTTCATAACCAATCCACATATCACCAATTCTTGTTATAATAAGGTGTTATATCACAAGTTATTGAATCTGAATTTAATTCAAACCTACATACACAAGTATCATTTACTAATGGATATCCATTAGGACAGGGCTCAATAGTAACTTCAAAGATATTAGCATAAGGGTCAGATAACGGTTTTCTGATTGAAGTTTCAAGTGTAGCATAGACTTGAGTTGTGTTCAGTGAAGGATTTGTTATATCTTAAAAGTTATGTTAGTACAGTTTGCATTTAATCTATTGTTTTATACTGCACAATGGATGTGTTTATCTGATGAAGTTAATTTTATCGCACCCTTTGTTAAGCTATCTTTTAGACCAACTGTAGCTAGTGGGATATTGACATCGATTCCAGGTATTGCAAATATACTGATGTTTGTAATAGAGCAATTAGGCTTATTTAATTCACAAAAACATGCTTGAATAGGATCTGATGTCACTACTGATAGACCTGTCTGTTGAGGATAGTAAAATAGGTGATCAAAGTAAAGTGTCCTTGTACAATCATCAATTTTACCACCATATAAGACATCACCAGATATGTCAGCTGTATTGTTTACAAAATATAATAGTTTTTTAATATCATTAGGATCATGATAGGAATAACTTTAAAAGAAACATGCATTAGTAATATCTAAACCAAGAACTGTGATACAAAGATTCCTCACCTGACTCAATGCATGATTATTAATAAATGATATGTTTGCATTCTGATTTATTATTAGTTGGGAAGATTCATATAAAGCAATACCACCACCATTATGCCTGAATTGTTTACAAACATGTTATCACCATTAAATTTTATTAGACTATTTCAGCAACTAAACCAGTTGAATTATGACTAATAACTTGAATTTCGTCTAATGTGACATAGTAACATTGATAATACTACAGCAGATTTATATCTATTCTGATATGCATCGATGTTATTCATACTTTATTGAAAAGAATTGCAACATTTGTGAAGTGAAAGATACTTGTGGAAGTTGATTGAAAAGAATGCAGAACCAAACCTGATCCAAGGTATGCACTATTGTTGATATATTGCAATTACTGAAGTTTACACATGCTGTTACTTTTTACATTCAAAATAAGTGGACACTCCTCCTCCATAATACTTAGCATTATTACAATTTATGGCACGTTAATAAATGTAATATTGCTACTTTCTGAGTACAAATGAATATCACTCTCCTCCATTATACTGAGCAGTGTTGTGTATATAGTGCACTTAAAAAACTCAATACTAACACTTTCTCTATACGAACGAATATATATTCCTCCACCACTACTATCTTGAGAAGTGTTGTTGTATACTTTGCAATTACTACAAATCTATACTGCATTCCCATTGGAAGTAATGTACACTCCTCCTCCATTATACCATGCAGTATTGTTGTATAAAGCACAGGTCATTAAACTCAATGCTGCCATTCCCATACGAATAAAAGTAAACTCCTCCTCCCCAATACTGTGCAGTATTGTACGTATATATTGCAATTAAAAAACTCAATTGTAACACTTCTTGTAAAGGAAATGGATAAATACTCCTCCTCATCATCATATTGAGCAGTATTGTTGTATATTTTACAGTTACTAAAGTCAATATTGCCATTCCCTACCCATATGTATAAACACCTACTCCTCCTCCATCATCCCGTGCAGTATTGTCACATATGACGCAATACTAAATTCAATACTGTTAATCCCCATACCAAAAAAAGTCACTCCCCCTCCAATCATACCATGCAATGTTGCTATATATAGTACAGTACTAAAATCAATACTTCATTCCCATTCATATAAATACCCACTCCTCCACCATTCATACTGTGCAGTATTGTCATATATAATACATTTACTAAACTCAATACTGCAATTTCCAAACATAATAAAATTCACTCCTCCTCCCCAATACCTTGCAGTATTGGTTGTATATAGTGCAGTTATTAAACTCAATACTTCCATTCCCATTCCTATAAATACTCACTCCTCCTCCACGATTCTGTGCAGTATTGTCATATATAATACATTTACTAAAACTTAATACTGCAATTCCCATACATATTAAAATACACTCCTCCTCCATGTCCGGTGCAGTATTGTTGTATATAGTGCAGCTGAAAAACTCAATATTAGTACTTTCAGTAAATGAACGAGTATATACTCTCCACCATCATCCATTTAGAGCAGTATTGTTGTATATATTGCAGTTATTAAAGTAAATACTGGCATTCCCATATGTATAAATGTCCACTCCGCCTCCATCATTCTGTGCAGTATTGTTGCATATGATGCAATCATCAAACTCAATACTACCACCTCCATGCAAGCTAATATTCACTCCTCCTCCAGACCAAGCATTATTGTATGAATATATGCTATTTCAATGATTACATCAGCTTCATTATCATCACCATACACAAAGACATACCATATCCTAACCCCAGTGTAAAATTTGATTTCAAAATAATAAACTCTAGAGAGTCTTTTAGGCTGGGCATCATAGACTATCAATGCAATGCTGAAGCTCCATTATTAGCAAATGAGGAATTATCAATTAATTACACATCATAAGTATTACCAGAACAAGTCCATGACCTTGAACATTTTGGACTGATACATGTTCTAATGTGACATTGCTGATGTTAACAAAAAACAAGCTAACTCTATGATGTTGATACCTGTAAGGCCCACAGTGATTGCTAGGGATTTCTTCGTAACTGAATAATTACAAAGCCACAGTTTGCTATTGTTAATGATTTAATTGTAATATTTCTGCTACTACTAAATCGTTATACCAGTTCTGTTGCTATACTACACATTATGACTGAGGTGGATTGCATAACAGTCTCAGGAGCTGTTCTATATGATCCTGTCCCTGTAGAGTTATAGTACTAACATTGCTGATATTTAATATACCTGTAAACTATGAGTTTCATTTAGGAAGTAGAAAATGGTATCATCAGTGAAGTAAAACGAATAATCAGCAACATAGTAGGAGAGGTTGTAACAGAAGTGTTATCAGAAGGACAATCTTCTCCATTAGGAGCTGCAGAGACATAATACTCAGAAGCAGTAACATATCCACTGTAGATATACAGTATAACTGATGTTATATAATAGATATGACACTCATAATATAATGTGTCAATATTAATTGATTCTAAAGAAAAAATAATAACCTACAACAATATGTGTATTAATAAGAAATTATTCATAATATCAATGCAGTATTGCTTACTTGTTAAAAGAGGTACACTAGCAGCACAATACCAGTGAACAAATATCACAATAAGTATAACTGCAGGCTACAAGTATGTGCAATAGTTTGATAGTAACATCAATGGCAGCAGTCATATATTCAATTTAACAGATACACGACTTAAAATCTTTTTTTTTAGGAAAAAAACAAAAAACAAAAACAACTGCTGTTATCAATTACCCACTGACCTACTCCCTATAGTTTGTAATAAACATCTGTGGTTGTATCAAAAGACACCCAATCTGATAAAAGCAGCTTTGATCATGACAAAGACTGTCATTACTAATGATGTTATTGTAATAACTGTCACACAATATAATACCTTCTTTTGTCTATTGCTTGCAGTACTACTTTTGTGAGGTCAATTTTTGAAGTATATGAACTGTTCATTCAAAATAAGTAATATTTAAAACACTTTGTATTATTAATATTGTTAGTATACTCAACCTAAGTGACCACAAATTGATTAAAACTATCAATTTATTTTTATTGTAACAGGACAGTTACTATTAAAACAGCTTTTCTTGATAAAAATACAAATAGTAATTACCAATTAATTTCTAAAAAAATGATAATCATTCATTGTTAGTATACACTCAGTAAAGTACATGTATAAACATAATTATCAAAAATCACATTCTATTAAATATTTCTAAAGTGTATACATTAAACAAAGCGAATATTATTTTAACATTTTACTAATGAGGTGTGATTTGTATAGTGAAGTTTATTGATTAATTTGCATTTAAACATTGAATCACAGACTTGTACTGTAGTATTTGTGTACGTTCAAGAATGAAGTATACAAATAGCCATTTTTATTTACTTTTACGTTTTTCTGAGATTTGTGAAGTGAGTACATTAAAACGTTGTATACCTACTTTATAAGGTAGATGAAATATAGACTTAAAATAAATCTTTATCGGCTTCTCTTTTTAATTAGAGAGAAAACTTCACAAACAAATATATAGTATGTATGTACACCCACTAATTTATACATAATATTGACTGTGATCACCTTAAATTGCTAATACCATATATGTGTAGTAATAAAGCATTCACATGGATGTACAATTATACTGCCTCATGACAATTTTTGTTTGAGCCAAAAAACCTAGTACAAAATCAGGACTGAATCAAAAGATAACACATGTTTGTTCCCTTGAGCATGCTCAGTAATCATATACTAAATATAGAATATAGATGATTAAATTTAGAACACAAGTTAAACATAGATTCATAACCAAGTCTTACAATAAATTGATAGTTATTTGACCTTGTGGTGTGCGGAAATTTCCAGAATGAGAAACGAGTAACTATAGTGTTCGAAGTACATTATAAATTGTCACCTGTGTATGGAATGTTGATATTCTCAAATCTGAAACTGGGATTGCTAGTTTCTTAAAAATGACCAGATGATGTATCCACAGCTTATGATCTAGGAGTATCGGCAGTATGTTTGAATGTTCTGGAACTCACTGTGCTGTGTCGTAACCCACACTGGAGTATTCTTTGTGAGTGGAGGTAGTTCTTGAAATCCTTCATTATTTATCAATTGATGCTTGTGCTCTTTCTAATAGTTCTGGTGTATTTCTCTGAATCCTTTCACCATTCTGGTATCAAGTGCTTTCTTGTCTGGGTCAGTCAGTATGAAAATTTATGCCCCATTAAGTAACTCAGTAGGGATTAACTTGAGTCAAGGAAGTGGTATTGCTCGTAAGTCACAAGTGCTATATAAGGGTCAGTTGAATGTTCTAATAGAGTCTTCACGGTTAGGGTAGTACGGACTACTAGTTAATACTGAAATTAAAATCGTATGTAGAAGCAAAACTACTTCATGTCCTTGTAATCAAATTGTTGTCTGTTATCACTCATGCAGGGATACCGTGGTGTGAAAATATATCTTTAAGTGATATGAGATTAGACTACCTGAAGTAGTATTAGTAAGTTTTTGAACTTATACATATCTGGAATAATAGTCCATTACAACAAGATATATATATTGATTTTTATTATTGAGCCTTTAATTTCTCCCATGGATAAGCAAAAAGTGGACTTTTGTGGTAAGGGTACTTTAGAAGAATAGTAGTCTTCAAGCACACAGGACATGCTTTTACAAACTCTTCCATTTGTTTTTGAAACACTTGGCCTAGATCTTTAGGAGTCATATTTAATCAAAATGCAACAACAATTGTTTGCAATAGTGAGCACTCCTTTCACTAACCTATTCTGCATTAAGTCTTTTACTCGACGTGCTTGATATACAACATTTCAGTATTAGAAACTGTTTACCTAGGCAAATACTTGTGTAAACTGTTATCATCAGATGGGAGGTGAGAAACCATTGTTTGTATAAGCACTGTTATCACCTCTCTTTTTTCATTAGAGCTACTGGAGAATATCATAATGCAACAGATGCATAGATAAACCAGGCAAGCCATAGCCGAAAATGAAGGATACAAGATGAAAGGTTGGCAAAGACTAGTCTTACTAAAGAGTGACACAAAGGATTGTGATCATTTAACTGAATTTGCTACTCCAGAAACATACTTTGCAACTTATAACATTCCCTAAACAATGACAAGAGACTCTTTTCAATCTATAAGTACCTTGGCTGTTTTGCTCATAGCTCTTGAGGCTTATGTAGTTGCTCCTCCAATGTGCATTCTTTTGTTGATGTACAATTACAGCTTCTAAGCACTAATTTGACATAATGAAGTTTCTCCATGGAACTTCTGTAATGATGTTACTTCTGCTTCCATTGACTTCAATGATAGTGCTCCAAGATGAGATCGAGCTGTGTTCTAAATTAACTACACATCTTGATATACTGCATCACTCACATCTTTCTCCTATCTGTGGTTTCATCAATACTCATTTGCATTGAGTTGTCTTTGAGGCTACATTTGTGATTTAAAATGACCTCTTCTGTTACATGGGTGCGTGTGGCAACTCTGGCGTGTAGATTTGTGATTTGGGTAATGACTTCTCTCACAGTGAGTACATTTTGTGTCTGACCATAGTTTGCTTTGGGTTTTTGTATGTATGACGGTGTTTATGCTCTTTGACAGTGTCTGATATTGGACTACTATTAGACTACTAGATATTGATGTTCATGAATACTTTCATGCTGAGGACCATTTTTTGGGCCTTCGAATGAGGGTAAAAAGTCTGCATCCATCTGTAATATTGTCAATAATGAACAATCCTGAAACTCTATAAAATATGGTCATATATTTTGTTTCTTTCACTTCACCAGTATATTTATTGGTTATGTCGAAACTAATCATATTGGTCACAGAGTAGGATAGGAAGTGACTGTCTACTACTTGTAAATGTCAAGTGATCTGTCACTAGATGTACATAAATATTCATTTTTTATAATAATAGAAAAGTGACTTTATAATTAATACACATCAGCTAAGAATAACACAGTGAAAGTAGCATTGTTTTTATTTAAAAATCTATTCTGCTTTGAAAGTTTTCAAAAAATATCCAATTCCAATTTATTTTCTATCCTTTGATGAAATATTTAGCAATTAAAAATGTATACCCCCATCCTAATTGGAAACATGTCACTTTGCTTCATTCTAAGTGCACAGCTCAAGGGTGCTCGTGCTCCATGCTTAACTTCATTGAGCGGTGGAAAATACAATGGAATGTCCACCTTCGGCTTTTACTAGAGAGGAAAGTGGATTACAAATAGATTGCTGTTAGTTGCATTGGATTAGAGTAAGTTAAGGTATGTTACAAAATTCAGCATTTTGTGGCAATGTTTTACCATACTTAGTAATCTAGTTAAATAAGTGGGTGTGAACTAAAACTATAAACAAGCAATGAGTGTTGTTAATGTGATCAGACTTTGTCACTTTAGCTAAGCTTGAGATGCTCTATTATAAACATGACTATAAGAACAATTAAAGACTTAAAGTAATAGTATAAATCCCACACCTTTTTTGTACAGAAACTGTGTTATGTCCTTTAAGTTATAACAAATATATTTTTCATTAAGATACTCAGATGATAACAATACTACAAAAATTAGAAAAGCCAAGACAGTACTGTAATTAGATTCATATTTACTAAATAATCAATAAGGTGGACAATAGTCCAATTAGTTGAACATAACAATCTGGTATAGTCTATGCTTGAAAATGTGTGTAAGATCCCTAGGAAGAACAAACTTGAACAATATTTTCTTAACCTTCTGTATATGGAAATATAATAACAGGAGATGTTCTTAAATATATTTTTTATAAATTTTAAAGCATGAGAGCAATAATTTAATTACTAAATAATAATTAATAATTCATAGTTATTATTGACAGTATAAATATGAAGTGACTTTGTGCTGTGGGCAGGTTCTCAATTTTTTGGCCTGGAACATATGCACACAAGTTAAATTGTTGTATGTATGCACAAGTACTGTATTATAACATAATGTTAGTCAAATGTTATATAAGGATTACATTCCATTACAAATACACTAAGGTTATGTACTGTATAGACATGTTAAACATGTCTATACAAATAACATATAGTCAGTACAATATAGAAAATGTCAAACATTGTCAACATTTGTCATTTTTATCATCTAATAGTAGTGAATTGCTCACGTCATTTCCATTGACATCATCAACACTGAAGTAGTTATACATACAAAGGCAGGAGATACTGGAATCAATATAGAATTTCATAGTATCATCATTTGTAAGTTTTGAAGGCTTCTTGAATATGTTATTAACTTTCATGACAAGTTGCTGCAAATGAAACTATAACATGATTTACACATAATAGAGTATGTTGCCACAGAAACATTAACTTTTATTATAATTAGAAGGTTATTTTGCAGTTTATACTCATTAGCCAAAAAATAACATAGAAAAATAGAATTATGTGCCATGCACTTGAATTAAAATACAAATTTCCTTATAGCAAACTATTGTGTAAAAAAAACTACAACTATACATGTAATCAGCAAACGTTGTCAGATCAGTAGCTCTAGTCAACTTGATCAAACAGTATTGATTCTCGTTTCATTTCCATTGATATCACTGTTATAGTAGATTTCCTTTCATCAACTGGATGCATGAAGGAAGTTCCATATCAATAGGACTAGAAGATGGTGGGAGGTTTATTCAATATCTTTTTGACCTTTGTAATATTGGTTGTAGCCAAACGAGACTTGAAGAGACAATCACAGACATGATAGAACATCAGACGATCCCAGACATGGTATAATATAATACCACAGAATACAACAAATGATATTAATACTAAGACAATACTTGACACTTGCCCTTTAAATTTATCTTTATCATTTGGAATTTTCTGCGTTCATATAAGCCATAAAAATGAGGTTAAGAATGAAAAAAATTCTTCAGACAAACCAAAGGAAAATGTCGATATATCCCTTCAAAATGAGATACATGAAGACAATGATGATTAAAATAGATGTTAACAAATCTAAGCTTACAGTAGTCTCATTGTCTAAAGACACAACCAGTGCTAAGATAACACGAACTAGGAGTAAAAATCCAGTCCAAAAACGACAATTGTCCTTATAGGGACTCCATATGCATCAAAGAAAGGTTTCATATTTGTTGACAACTTTGGAAGTAGCACATGTACTTTGATAGAGGTCCTTCAAATAATGGTATACTGAGAAGATAAAAGGTGTATGGAATAATAAGTAAAATGGTACAGTCAGTGAGAATAGGAACAATGAAAGATGACAACCTTTTAGAAATTGGACATTGGCATCAAAATACCACCTTAGTAATGTTTCTTTCTCTTGTCATCACCACATGGAATTTCGATGAAATAAAGGGCCTGGACAACAGTGCGTATTAGTTTTGTATAAGAGAGAAGGATCATAGTTGCTATGACTGGAATTATTTGTCTGCCAACAAGTCGAACCATTTTACTAGAATATCGTAACAATATTATGATGACTAATAGAATCAACCAAAGTAGACTGGAAAGGACAAAACTGAAGCCATGCTTTGCTACAAGAATCCATACCATGATAGAAACATGTGTTAATACCAGATCCAAGATTGACCCAGGAAATAAACCAACTAAGAAAATGGTATAGGGCCTTTAGGAAATAAAATATGTTCATATATTTTGACAACATTAGCATAGAATATAAGTCCATTGATTGTACCCACAGACACAGTTAAGTTTAAAGTAATGACAAAAGCTATTAATGCTATACCAGCTAAAGCAAATGGAATGATAAGAGCTACCTGGTCATTAGTACAATTCCCACATTGGTTGGAAAACCTAACATGAGACTGAATCCTTCATAACATTGTCCACAGAGTATCCATCTCGATTATGAAGACATGTTTGCTATGATAGTTAAGTGTAAAACGAATATTGCTATTATACAATAATCAAAGGGGCAGTTAGGATAAACAATAAGACAGTTTGAATCATTTTCATAACCAATCCACATATCACCTCTAGGTGGTATAAATAGAGTGTTATTATCACAAGTATTGAATCTGAATTTAATTCAGATCTACAAAACAAGTATCATTTTCTAATGGATACCCATTAGGACAGGGCTCAATAGTAACTTTAATGACTTTACGCATAAGAATCATATAAAGGTTCACTGACTGAACTTTCAAGTGTAGCATAGACTTGTGTTGTATTCAATGAAGGATTTGTTATTAACTTTGAAACATTATATAAGTACAATTTGCATTTACTCTATTATCATTATATTGCACAATGGATGAGTAATTGATAAATTCAATTTATCACACCTTGTTAAGGTGTCTTTTAGACCAAACTGTAGCTAGTGATATGTTGACATCAATTCCTGGTATTGCAATTATACTGATGTCTTTAATAGAACATTTGGTTCATGTGATTCACAAAAAACACACTGAATAGGATCTGATGTCACTACTGATAGACCTGTCTGTGAGGATAATGAAATAGCTGATCAAAGTAAAGTGTGCTTGTACAATCATCAATTTTACCACCATATAGGACATCACCAGATATGTCAGCTGTATGGTTAACGAAATATAACAGTGTTTAGTATCATTAGGATAGTGATGAGGAATAACTTTAATGGTGCAATTGGTGGAACTGTTTATATCAATAACTTGAGATACCAAATTCCTCCACCTAACACACTGGCATGATTATTGACAAATGATATGTTTGTATTTTGATTTAGTAACAATTGGAGGAACGTATAAAGCAATAGCTCCACCATAAATGCCTGAATTGTTTACAAAAATGTTATGCCATCAAATGTAATTAGACTATGTCAGCAAATAAACCAGTTGAGTTATGATTAACTAACTTCAATTTGATCAAATGTAATATCAGTAATATTGATTTAATACCACTGCAGATCGAGTCTGTATTTGTATACATCAGGATTATTTATACTTTATTGAAATGAAATGAAACATTTGTGAAATGAAAGCATTTTTTGAAGTTGCTTGAAAAGAATGAAGAACCAACCTGATCCAGCATAGCAGTATTGTGGGATATAGTGCAGTTACTGAAACTCATTGCTACCTCTTTCTGCATACAAAGTAGTGGACACTCCTCCTCCATAATACTGAGCACATTACAATATATATTGCAGTTTATAAACGCAATATTACCTCTTCTGAGAACTGTTTAATGTACACTCCTCTCCATTATACTGAGCATTATTCTTGTATATAGAGCAGTTAAAGAAATTAATATTAATGCTTCCCATTGTATGAATGAATTAGGATTCCTCCACCATTATCATTACTGAGGCAGTATTATTGTATAAAATGCAGTTATTAAACTCATAGTACCATTCCCATACGAAAAAAAATCTCCACTCCTCTCCATCATACTGTGCATTATTGTTGTATATGGCACAGCTACTAAACTCAATATGCCATTCCCATCCGAATATGAATGTCCACTCCTCTCCCATCATTACGTGCAATATTGTGTATATAGTGCAGACTTAACTCAATATTACCATTCCTATGAGAGAAATAATATCCAATTCCTCATCCTTCATACTGTGCAGTATTTCTGTATATAGTGCAGTTAGTAAACTCAATACTGCCATTCCCATACGAACGAATGTCTGCCTCCCTCCATTATACAATGCAGTATTGTTGTATAGGTGCAGTTGCTAAAGTCAATACTGTCATCCCCATATGAATAAAAGTCCACTCCTCCACATCATACCATGCAATGTTAGTGTATATAGTGCAGTTATTAAACTCAATACTGCACATTCCTGTATGAATGAATTTCCAATCCTCTCCATCATAACATGCAAGTTATTTATATATGGTGCAGTACTAAACTCAATATGCATTCCCTACAAATAAAAGTCCACTCCTTCCATCATACCATGCAATGTTATTGTATATGGCTGCATTTAATAAACTCAATACTGCCATACATATCGAATGAATGTCCACTCCTCCTCCATCATACCATGCAATGTTATTGTATATGGTGCATTACTAAGCTCAATACTGCCATTCTATAGGAACGAATGGCCAATCCTCCTCCATCATACTGTGCAGTATTGTTGTATATAGCCACAGTTATAAAAACTCAATACTGCCATTCCAATACGACGACGATGTCCAATCCTCCTCCATCATACCATGCACTGTTATTGATATGGTTGTGCAGTACTAAATCAACACTGCCAGTCTAGACGAACGAAGGTCCACTCCTCCTTCATCATACCATGCAGTATGTTGTATATGGTACACGTTGCTAAAAGTCAATATGCCATTCCTATATGAACGAATGTCCAATCCTCCTCCATCAACCATGCAGTATTGTTATATATGGTACATTTGCGAAAAGGCAAACTGCCATTCCATATTGAATGAATGTCAACTCCTCCTCATCATACAGCTAAGATTGTTGTATATAGTGCAGCTATCTATCTCAATACTGGCTTTCTGTATGAACGAATCGTCCATCCTCTCCATCATACCATGCAGTATTGTTTATATTATGGTACAGTGTAAAGTCAATACTGCCATTCCCATATGAATGAATGTCCACTCTCCTCAATCATACCCATGCAGATGTTGTATATGTGCAGCTACTAAACTCAAACATGCCGACTTTCCTATATGAACGAATGTCCATCAATCCTCCATAATACCTGCAGAGGATGTTATATATGGTACAGTTGCTAAAAGCAATACTGCCATTCCCATATGGAATGAATGTCACTCATCCTCATCATACAATGCAAGATTGTTGTATATAGTGCAGCTACAAAACTCAACACTGCATTCCTATTATGAACGAATGTCCAATCTCCTCCATCATACCATGAGTAGTGTGATATATGGTACAGTTTGCCTAAAGTCAATACTGCCATTCCATATGAATGATGTCCACTCCTCCTCCATCATACAATGCAAGATTGTTGTATTATGGTGCAGTTGACTAAAGTCAATACTGCCATTCCCATACAAATGAATGTTCCTCCTCCTCCATCATACAATGCGATGTGTTATAAATTAATGCAGCTACTAGACTAAATACTGCCATTCTATACGATAAAAGTCACTCCTCCTACCATCATATTCGGCAATGTTGTTGTATATGGTGCAGTTACTAAACTTGATACTGTCATTCCATTCAAACGTAATGTCATCCTCTGCCTTTATTTTTTTTTGTACCTCTGCAGTATTCGCTGTGTATAGTACAGCTACTAAACGCAATACTGCCAATCCCATATGAATGTAGTCACTCCTCACCAGACCAAGCAGGTCATGTGTGTATAGTGCTATTACTAAACTCAATACTACACCATTCACTCAAGGGATATCCACTCCTGCCTCCATATGAGCAATGTTGTTTGAAAACATACTATTTCAATAATAACATAGCTTTATTATTGTTACACACCACAAAGACATACCATATCCGAAGACCAAGCCAGATGAAAAATTTGATTTCAAAAGAAAACCTATAGGCGAGTCTTTTAAGCTGAGTATATTAGTGATATTATGCATTTCATGAAAATGTCTCCACCTAGCACATTATAGCAAATGAAGACTTTCTCTTTAACAAATCAAAAAAGATTAATAGAACAAGTCACATACCTGAACTATTCTGGATTGATACCAGATTCATAATGGTGACAGTATTATGTGCAACAAAGAACAAGATAACTCTATGATGTAGCATACAAGTACGACCCAGAAGGATTGCGGAAGGCTTTTCTTGTTCACTGATGTAACTATTACCCCAAAGTGTGACTAGTGTTAATAACACTCCATGTCTCCTTCACTACCTAGATAAATCGCTATACAAGCTCTGTTGCTATCACTACAACTTATTATGAGGTGTTCTAGTTGCATTGACTGTCTCATTGAAAAACTTGTTCTATATGACCAGTCCCTTTAGAGCTTATATTTACTTACATGCTGATCCAATATACCTTGTAGAGTATGAGTTCCCTCTAGGAAGTAGAAGAGTGTATCATCAGTGAGAAAGATACATACTAGTAGTATATAGTGGAAGAGCGTATGACAAGGTAGATCAGTTGGAAGGACAAGATTCTAATAGGAGATGCAGAGACATAGACTCTAGAAGCAAGAAAATATCCACTGTTAGATATTACAATATAACGATGTTATTATAATATATATGGACACCGCCAGATGATATGGAAGTAATAGTTGTTTTTTTTAATGACAAAATATACTTAAAGAAAATAAGTATATCAATATAAGTTAAGCAATTAATATCAAATATAACATTACTTATTGTTAAAAGAGGTGACATAGCAGAACAATACAATTGGCACAAAAGTCGAATAAGTACTCCATCCAACGCTACAAGTTCTGTGATAGTTTAGATAGTAACATTATATGATAGTCTGTTAGTTTTAATCAAAACAGATAAAATCTGTTATCAAAAAAAAAAATCCAAACAATTGCTGTTAGTCACTTAACCACTGAACCTAGTTGTAATAAGTGGTGTGGTTGGATCAAAGACAACCATGGATAAAAGCAGCGCCTTTGATCATGACAAGATTGTTCACTAGTAATGATTGTCCCTATATAACTTGTCAACAAATATGATTCTGACCTTCTTTTGCCCGATTGTTATAGTACTAATTTTTGTGAGGTCATTTATTTGAAGTACATGAATGTCCAAATAATTTAATAACAATATATATGTGTTAATATAGTGTAGGTGTAGACAAATGAGTGACCGAAAGAATTGGGTAAACCTCTCACATTAATTTTTAGGGTAATCAGACGTTTAATATTAAAATTGCTTTTCTTGACAAAAATACAAAAAGTATTTACCCAATCAGTGAATAAAACTTAATTAATCATTATTAGTACACACTTCACCAAGTACATGTTTATATAAAACAATCATATTATCAAAAATCATTTTTAGTTAATACTATATAAAATATATACATTAGCAGTCAATAATATTTCAACATTGTTACTAATGGTAGATGTTGTGAACTTGTTAGAGTGAGGGTTTTATTGTTAATTTGCATTTTAACATTTAATGTACAGACTGGTACTGTAGTAATTCTGTTTACTGTTCAGAAATGTTGTCACAAAAACAACCCTTCTTATATGTTACATTCTTGTGACATTTTGTTAAAGTGAGGTACATAACCATTGTATTCCTACTTCCATGATAAAACTATAACTTAAAATCTAATCTTCAGCCACTCCTCTTATAACTAGTAAAAGAAAATTTGCAACTGAATCATATAGTCTAGTACACCCACTACTAATTTACAATAATATTGACTGTGTATCACCTTAACTCGTTAATGTCATGTACGTGTTGTGTGTGATAGCAGTCAAATGGGATGTAACAATTATACTGTCTCAAAAGCAATTTTTATTTGAGCCAAAAGCCTGTACCAAAATCAGGATTGAATCTAAAACATAACATATGGTTTACTCTTGCTCAGTAATGAATATACTATATATAGAAATATAGATGATTAAAATACATAGAAACTAATATACATCATAACCAAGTCTTACAAATTGTTTCTATATCCTCCCTCTCTAAAGATTGATGGTAGATTTAATTGACCTTATAGTAGGATAATAGTTCCAGAAACATCTACACTGTCACCTGATTCTGCAATGTTAGTGTTCTCATGTCTGACTAATGGTTTCTTCTAAGGTGACCAGATGATGTAAAGCCATAGCATATGATATTGGGAGTATCCACAGCATGTCTGAATTTCCTGTAACTTGCTGTCCTCATACAAGAACCCCATTGGAGTATCCTTTGTGAGTGGAGTAGTTCTTGAACCCTCCATTGATCAAATGTTGATGTTTGTGCTCTCTCTTGTACTTATTGTTCATATCCCTGAATATTTTGATGTTGCCAGTCTGGTATCAATGCTTTCTTGTCTGGGATATGTCAGTATGAAATTTACACTCCATTACTAACTCAGTAAGGATTAACTTCCTCCATGCAGGGAAGTGTATCGCTCTGTATGTCACGAGTGCGTATAAGGGTCATTTACATGTTCCAATAGAGGCTTTGCAGTTTTAACTGGTCTTTTAGCCATACCATTTGACCTGAGGGTAGTAAAGAGTACTACAGACTACTAGTTACATGCTGAAGGCTGTATGTGAAGTAAAACTGCTTCATATCTTTGGAATCAACTTGTTGTCTATTATCACTCATGCAGGATACTATGGTATGGAATTGTATCTTTAACTGATGAGAAATTATACTAGTTGAAGTAGTATTAGTACATTTTTTGAACTTTGCATATCTGGAATAGTAGTCCATTATGACAGATATTTGAACCTTTAATTTCTTCCATGGATGGATAGGCAAAAAATGGAGTTTGTGGTAGTGGTACTTTAGGGGGATAGTGGCGTCAAGGGGGATACAAGACTTCATGCTTTTACAAACCTTCCATTGTTTTTTGAAAAACTTTGCCACCACACAGCTCATGTAAAACGACGATGGCATTTACAATACATCGTGATCCTGAGTGTTATACCTTTTTGGAGCTTCCATTTGGTAGATCTTTAGGAATCATTATTTAGTCACAATCAACAACAAATAGTTTGCAATAGTGAACTCTCCTTTCACTAACTAATGCTGCATCAAGTCTGTTCTATTTATGTTAACTCAACCAGCTTGATATACACCATTTTAGTATTAGAAACATCCTATCTAATCTGCTTAGTGAGCTAGACAATACTTGCATAAGCTGTTTTTCATTTAAGGGAGGTGAGAAAACCATTGTTTTGTATAACCACCACTTTTATCCCCTCTCTTTTTTCAATAGAGCTATGAGATCAAGGCAGGAGAACATCATTTAATACATCAGATGCATAGATAAACATGCTAGAAACATGAGAGAAGGATAGTCAAACCAATATTAACCGATCATAGCCAAGTGTTATACAATTCTACAATAAGTAAAGTTACTATTTGAAGATCAACCTTTTGAGACAAATCAGGCACCATATTTGAGGATACTAAAGCTCATCTGATAATTTCTATAGTCAAAAATCACAAAAGCAAGTGGGTAGTCTATTAGTCAGAAAATCAATAAAGAATATATTGTTGTATGAAGGATAATTGATATTTGAAAAACAATTATGAAGAAGTAAAGTAATTGATTGCACTCTATAGTGTCTAGATCAATGTATAAGCTATTGTGTAGTCCAGTTAGTCAGAATATTTTAAGATGTATTCCTGTACGTACATATAATGTGTTGTTAATATCGTCAATGATATAATTATATTACAAGCACTAAAACTTATTGTTTAGTTCACTAGTTAGAAACCATTTATGAAAAAGAAAGGATGGAATGTGCTACTTAATAGTAGTTTACTGACTGCAACAAGCCCACCCACCACCAACACATATGCATATTAATTACTCATACTTGTATATTGCATATGTTTTAATTGTCCTTATCTGGTTTGTATATGTTAAGAAATCATGTATTAGAATAATTGTATGTAAAAATTTCTAAGAAATATGTATGATAGAATATAGTGTCGTAAACCAAACCAATTAATAATGCACATTAAGGAGCACTCCCATATTTCTTAATAAAAAGAAACTTAACATATTTTCCAAAAGCAGTTTAGATAAATATCTTTTTTTTTTCTGATACATGGACATTTGTTCACTGAATCTCTACCAATGTAAATACATAAAATGTTATGTTTGAATATATTTACCGCAACCAATCATCAGTTAAAGACTGAGCATGCCCAGTCTGTCGTATTGACATGAAAAATGTAACAAAACAGAGTGTATATATAACTCTGTGTTATATGAATGGATTACCACGGACATTAGCAGATAGATATCTTCCTTCCTTGCTACCATTGTAACCTATATAATAACAGCTCTGACCTAGCCTTTAAAAACAATAGTTAATATAAACAAAAAAGTTACAGTCAAATAAAAATATTTCACAGTATTTTACTTAGTCAGTAAACTAATTAACAAGTTAAAGTATATTGTGTAGTCTGTAGTTTCAAGTCAAGTAAAGACTGTAAGTAAATAATAGGAGATTTATATCATTGTATGTATTGTTTCTATTTAATAATTTATGTATACGTAGGAATAAGAAATGGTAAATTCAAAACAGATAAGAACATGATGAGGTTGCACAATACAGTCCATTAGTCATTAGTCAGTAAACTAACTAACACATTTATAATTTATTGTGTAGTCTATAGTTTATTAATGAAATAAAATCAAATTTTATTACAAAATTGAAGTAGATTTTAAAAATTCACCAAGTAACTTCTTTGTCTTCAATAATGGAGAGGTTTTTCAGCAATCAAGGAAAAAAATTTTCAGAAAGATGTAGACAATGATAGATTTCTTATTCTTCTCAGTCACAGGTTGTAATATTCTTTACTGTATCAAGAATATTGTTATGCTCATATAATTGACATTCTTCTGATATTTGGTTCAAATGAGTACATAACATTACACTCCTTCTTCTAAAGTTGAGTTGAAACAATATACACTGATGTAAAGTCTAACATTCAGCCACTCCTCTTTGTACGTAGTAGAGAAAACGTTTAAACAACTGATTTGTAAGATAAATGTACCATAATTATAATACTGTTTGGATATTTTGATCAGTACTAAGCCAGTAGCACTACCAAGAGCTTCTTAATTCATTATATCAGTCAGTTTAAAGCATTTGTACTTGTATTTGTAATTAAGTACTCTCAAAGTACTTCTACATATACTAAGTACATTTTCATTTTGGAGCTTGTACATGGGCTAAGCTAAGTTTGCACAATCCTTTGTTTATATTGCAATTAGTAATGTAATATAGTCAAATGTTATAATGGACTATGTCAATGGACTAACACAGTGAGGTGTTGTGGATTACTAAAGAGATATGAGCATTGACTGGCAATAAATATCTCAACAAATGGATGGATTTGTGGAGTATATGAGGTGAATTTCTTTTTGTTCATTTTTATTCTAACATTAAATACACAATTTTAGTATTCTTTTACTCTATCAAGAATATCGCAAAAAAACAACCTTATATGATAAGAAGTTCTATGCGTGGTGGTAACAGTTTTTTTCCTGGTTCAGTTATATGTATTAATTCAGATGATGATTGGGCCCAGTGGGGTATTGTGGAATGACTGAAGAATATGAACAATTTATGGCAAAAAAAATATCTTACAAATGGATGGATTGTGATGTATATGTTTATGAGGGTTTGGTAATTTTTTATTTAACCTCTTAAGAGCACCGATTGTAGTGTTTCTTTTACTGTATGAGAAATATTGTAAACCACAGCACTTCTATTCACATCTATCTACCTTCTTCTGATATTGTGTCAAGTATAGTATATAACATTGTATCGCTACTTCTAAAATTGAGTTGAAATTATACATTGATTATAAAGTCTAACATTCAGTCACTCCTCGTCTACCTAGTAGAGAAAACTTATCAAATTATACCCTGTACAACCGTTACTAATCAATTTACTGTACTATTGACTTGTGCATCACTTAATATTTTTTGTCGTGACTTGTGGTAAACAAGCAGGCTATGAGAGTAATAGGATAGGAATGATTTATCCTATATTGTAATATCAGGTGACTCTGTCTCTAGATTGTATGTAAATTAACTGTTTGTTATAATAGAAACGGTGACTTTATAATTAATACTTATTAGCACAGTGGGAAGTAGTATTAAGTCAATTGTTAATAACATAAAATTGAGCAACATACAGATAATCAGCAACAGTTTTCAGAGCAGCACTATCACTCGTGATCAAAACAATATTGTTCTTCTTCTCATTTCCATTGCCAACACTGACATTGAAATAGCTCTGCTTCAACGACAGGTGATCCAGGATGGATTAGGAAGTTCGTAAAGAGCATTGAACTAGAATAATGTGGAGGCTTCTTGAAAATATTCTTCACTTTTGTAATTGGTGGGTTGCACATGAGATTTAATAGACAATCCCAGATATGATATGAACATCAGAACGATCCCAGACCTGATAAAAATATAATACCACAGTAAGACTACGTAAATTGGATAGTTATTACTAAAACAGTTACTTGACATTGGCCTTTTAATTGATCAGGTGTATGTGAAGACTGTGACATTCATATAAGCCATAAACAAAGGTTAAGAATGAAAAATTCATTCCAGACAGCCCAAAGGAAAATGGCGATATATTCCTTTAGAACTAGTAATGCATGAAGATAATGACAATTAGAAAGCGAGTTAACACACCATGCTTAGTAGTAACTTATATCTAAAGACACAACCAGTGATAAGATAACACGAACTAATAGTAAATAAACCAGGCCCAAATAACGGAACTTGTCCTATATGGACCTTCCCATATGCATCAAAGAAAGGCTTCATATGTTTGAAAACTTTTTGCAGAAACACATGTACTTTGATAGAGGTGCCTTCCACATATGGATACTAAGAGGTAGCAAGGGTATGGACTTATAAGTAAAATGAGTACAGCCAGTGAGAACAAGAAACAATGGTATATGACATCCTGGAGAATATTGGTACATTAGCATCAACATCCCACCTCAATAATGAGACAGTATTATTCCTTATCATATCAGTACATGGAATGTTGGTATACTAAAAAGTGGGAAAAAACTGTGCCGTATCAGTTTAGGGATAAGAAAGAAGGATCATTTGGCCCAGGGACGGTAATTGCTTGCTTCCAACAAGTCGAACCTGCTTTCTAGAATATCGTAGATAATATTATAATAAATATTAAAATAAACCAAAATGAGGCGGGAAAGACAAATTGAAAGCCATGTTTTACTACAAGAGTCCATCTTATGATAGAAACAAGTCTTAATACCTAGATCGAGATTGTCCAGGAAAATAAACTGACTAAAAAAAAACGACAGGGTTTTAGAAAGAAGATGGGCTCATATATTTTGACAACATTAGCATAGAATATAGAGTCCATTGAGGTTTACCCACAGATACTGTAGTTTTAAAACCAGATACAAAGCTACCAGTGCTATACCAGCTAAGGCAAATGGATATGATAGAGCTATGGTTGTCCATTAGTACATTGTCCACATTGAGCGGAACTAAGATGAGGAATCTAAATCCTTCCGCACATTGTCCATCAGAGTACACCAGATCGATTAAGAAGACATTGTTTCCTAGGATAGTGAAGCCCCCCCCCCCCAACATAAAGCTAATATTACGGTCATTACATATATGGAAAGGGGCAGAGGAGTTAAACAATAAAGGACAGGTGTTGAATTATTTGTCATAACCAATCCACATATCACATCTCCTAGTATATTTGAGTGTATAATATCACAATTTTAGGGAAGATAAATTTAATTCAGGTCTGCAAACCACAATGCCATTTACTATGGAAATAACCATTAGGACAGGGTCTTGATAGTAACTTCAATGACCTTTGCATAAGGATCATATAAAGGATCAATAATTGAATGATTAAGTGTAACTATACTTGGTTTTGTTTGATGAAGAGTTTGTTTCTTAATGTGAAAGTTATGTCAGTACAAATTTGTAATTATCTATTGTTAATATTTTTGAACAAAAGATGAATTGTCTGATGAGCCTCATATTGTTATTGCACCTTGTGTTATAACCATCTAAAGTACCTACTGTAAGCTAGTGATACATAATAGCATCCCCGGTGTTGGAAATATACGGTTGTTTGTAATAGAGCAAATTAGGCTTACTTTAATCACAAAATGCATACTTGAATAGGAATCTGATGACCACTGTTTGATTAGACCTGTCTCGTTGAGGATAGTGAAATAGGTTGATCAAAGTAAACTGTGCTTGTAACAATCATCAATTTTACCACCATATAGGAATCACAGATATGTCCAGCTTTAGTGTTAACAAAATATAATACTGTTTAGTATCATTACAATCATGATAAGGTAATAAACTTTAAAGGAACAATCAGGACATGTCGTCTACAACAAGAACTTGATCATGATATACAAAGATTCCTCCTCCTGACTTACTGGCCCATGGAGTATTGATAAATGTATGTTTGCTATTGCTCAGGTATTAATATGTGCTGAGTAATCATATAAAGCAATACCTCCACCATAAAATACCTACTTTGTTTACAAAAGTTATGTTTATCAAAGTTTTTAGATATTGTCCCAAGTAAACCAGTTTTACTTATGATTACATAACTCAATGAGTAAATGTAACATTAAACAATGTTTAACAATGTGATAACAGATCGATGTCCATTTGTTGTGCAACTGGCCTATTAATACTTATGGAAATGAACATGAAACATTTGTGAATGAAAGCCGTTTGTGAAGTTTGATTGGAAAGACACGGAGAACCAAACCTGATCATAGTATGCAGAATTGTTTGATTATAGTGCAGTTTACTGAACTCAATAAACCCCTTTCTGCATATGAAATAATGTAAACAAACAAAAAAAAAAATTCCTCCTCCATTAGATTTCAGCAGTATTATCATATATATAGCAACGTCAATAAACTCAATAGTACCAACCCCTTTTTTTTTTTTTTTCATGAAAAAAGAATACATTATCACTCCTCTCCATTCACTTCAACATGTATTGTTTGTATATATTGCTAGTACTAATATCAATTACCTGCCATTTTCTATAGGATCCAAATTACACTCCTCCTCCTTTCAAAGCAATATTGTGCATATGGTACGTCACTGAAACAATACTACTTTTCCCATATGATCCCAATATAAATTCCACCTCCAAAACTTAGCAGTAATTGTTGGATATAGTGCAACTATTAACCTCAATACGGCCTCCTCCATTCAAGACAACTACGCAATCCTCCTCCAGACCAAGCATTATTATTGTTTGAAAACACACTATTATCAATCATTAACATCAGGTTTAATATCATGATCACACCACAAATATATGCCATTTTCTAAACCTAATGTAAAAAAATTGATTTCACAATTTTAACTTGGGGTTGTTCTTCTAAGTGGGTTAATATAAGCAATTAATGCATTGCCTGAAATAGCTCATGAGCTCAATTATTAGCAAATGAAGAATTTGCAATTAACACATCATAAGCATTAACTAGAGCGATTCCATGATTTGAAGTCATTTTGGACTGATATCCATTTTAATGTCACACTATCGTGTCCAACAAAGTAATAAACTAACATTATAATGTCGATGGCGCTCGATACCAGTGAATCCACAGTTTGCTATTGTTTAACATTTTCCAACTCAATTTCAATATCTACTAGTTAAATTGTATACCAGTTCTGTGCTTATCACTACACCTTATTATTGATGTAGATTGCATACTGTCTCAGGAAGCCTTGTTATATGACCCAGTCCCTGTAGAGTTATATTACTTACATTGATATCTTTAATATACTTGGTAGAATCTGAGTTCCCTCTAGGACGTAGTAAGATCGCATCATCAGTGAAAAAGATGCATTACTAAGCAGTATAAGTAGGAGAGTCATGCACAGGTAGATCAGTAGAAGGCAACAGATTCTCATTAGGAGCTGCAGATGAATAATACTCAAAGCATGTAACATATACACTGTAGAATATACAGTATAACTGATGTTAATATAATACATATGACACCAACTCATGATATGGAATTAATAGTGGGTTTTAAAGAAAAAATACCTAAATAAATAAGGTATCAATAAAACGTTAAGTCTATAATAGTCACTTATATATTACTTCCTTGTTAAAAAGGGTACACTAGCAGAAAGTACAATTGAACAAAGTCACAATAAGCAAGCCACAAGTTCATGTGATAGTTTTGATAGCAACATTATCTGGGTTTTATCCTACAGTAAACTTCCCCCAAAAAATTTACTGTGATTTAGTTGCATGAAATTAATAAAACAAGATTGGGAAGCAGGATGGAGAAGAAATTAGAGCATGAATGAGAATATGTGTTGAAGGACCTGAACGTTTAACAGATGAAACACAGGAATGATCAAAAATTACAAAAAGTCAAGAAAAGAAAAAATAGCACAAGCTAAAAGTGCATTGGAAATCAATTCCCCCCCCCCTAAATAAAAAATTCTAGATAGAACGCTGCATATATGATAGTAGTCCTTATATATTTAATCTGTTATCTAGAAAACCAATCAAAACAATGCTGTTATCAAATTAACCCCACTGACCTACTCCCTATAGTTTGTAATAACATTGTGGTTGTATCAAAAGACACCATCGATAAAGCAGCTTTGATCATGACATGAAGGATCATTACTAGTAATAATGTCATTGTAATAACTATCTCACATTATTATATGAACTGTTTATTCAAACTAAGTACTACTTAAAACAGTATGTATTATTATATATTGTAGTAATGTAGTCCAACCTAAGTGACAAAGAAATGGTTAAATTAATCATTTATTTTCATTGTAATCAGATACTTAATATTAAAAACAGGTTTTCTTGACAAAAATACAAATAATAATTACCAATCAGTGAATAAAAACTATGATTTTTTTTTTTTTTTTTTTTTTTAACATGTTGTTCCTTGTGCGAGAACCCACACTGGAGTATCATTTGTGAGTGGAGGTATACTGTGGTATGGAAATGTATCTTAAGTGATGAGATTTATACTAGTTGAAGTATAATAGTAAGTTTTTGAACTTGTACATATCTGGAATAATAGTCTGTTATACAAAAGGTATATTGAGCCTTTAATTAATCCATGGATAACCAAAAAGTGGAGTTTGTGGTAGTGGTACTTTAGGAGGATAGTAGTCTTCAAGCACACATGGACATGTTTTTACAAACTCTTCTCCATTTGTTTTTTGAAACACACTGACCACCACACAGCTGACAGCCAGCTTTGATATACAGTTTAACATACAGTATTAGAAATGTATCTGATCTGCTTGTGTAAGCTGTCTTCATTAGGAGGGAGGTGAGAAAAACTATTGTTTTGTATAAGCAAACTGTTATCACCTTTTTTTCATTAGACATCAACAGAATATCATAATATATCAGATGCATAGATAAACCTGCCAGAAACATTGAGATTGATAGTCAAACCACGCAAGCCATAACTGAAAAATGAAGGAAGCAAGGTGAAAGATTAGTCTTACTAAGGAGTGACACAAAGGATTTGAGATCAGTCTTTAACTGAATGCTACTTCCAGAACTACTTGCAACTTATCACATGACCTAAACAATAGCACGAGAGACTCTTTTCAATCTGTTGTGGGAAATTACAGCTCCAAGCTAATTTGACATAATCAACTTTCTTTCATGCAGCTTCTGAAATGACTGTTTACTTCTGCTTCCATTGACTTCTATCATAGTGCTCCAAGATGAAATTGATCTGTGTTCTAAGTTAACTACATCTTGATATACTGCATCACTCACAGTTTATCCTATCTGTGGCTGCATCGTACTCAGTTTCCATTGAGTTGCCTTTGAGGAACATTGTGATTAAAGTAACCTCTTCTGTTACATGGATGGCGGTGTGCAACTCTGGCTGTACATTTGTGATTTGGGTAATGATTTCTCTCACAGTGAGTACATTTTCATCTGACCATGTTTGCTTTGGCTTTCTGTATGTATGACGGTGTTTAGCTCTTTTCTAGTGTCCTGACTATTGGATTACTATTAGAGACTATTGATGTTCATGAATACTTTCATGCTGAGGCCATTCTTTTGGCTTCTTGAGGGTAAAGTCTGCATCCATCTGTAATAGTGTCAATAATACACAATCATGAACTCCTACGCAATATGATCTATGATCACAGCCTCCCTTGGTCTACAAAGTCACAATTATTTCTGAGGCTGTTAATACAAGTTATAAACTGTTTTGCAAACTTGTCGTTTTGGCCTGTGCTTGTTAAAGCAATCAGTTTCAAAAGTTAGAATTTTTTTCGTTACTTTAAGAAAACATCAATTCTCTGAGGACTTGATCATAGTCAGTATGTTGATCCTCCATAGGATTCATCCAAAACGAGGTAGTTCTTCAGTATCTCCATGCAGTAATAAAAGAAACTTAACATATTTTCCAAAGGAGTTTAAATAAGTTATTTTTTTCTGATACGTGGATATTTTAGTCACTGACAACTTACCAATTATAAATACATTAAATCAGTTTTGAATGTATTACCCAACTAACTATTGTTAAACTCTGACCATGCCCATATCATTTTTGCGTTATGTGCTTATGGCAACAAGCACTTCACCTTTGCTTGTAAATATCAGTTTGCTGTCACTAGATGTACATAAATATTAACCATTTGTTGTAATGAAAAGGTTACTCATAATAAACACTTATTAGCTAAGAACAACATGTAAATGTATCATGTTATACTTGAAAAAGTCAAATTATTTAAAGAATACAATTTTCTTAACTACACTATAACTACATATAGGACATAGAAGCTATACATTATTTAATCATCAAATGTTGTCAGAATCAGCAACGTTAGTCATCCTTGTCAAACAACATTGATTCTCGTTCCATTCCATTGACACCACTGACATTGGAACAGATCTTCTTTCATCATCAGAAGGATCTGAATGTGTGAAAGGAGTTTCAGATCATTAGAAGTAGAGGATGGTGAGGTTTCTTGAATCTATTCTTGACTTTTGTAATTTGTTGTTGTAAATAAGATTTTAATAGACAATCCCAGACATGATAGAACTTCAGACGATCCCAAACATGATAAAATATAATACCACAGAATACAACAAATGATATTGATACTAAAAATATACTTGACACTTGTCCTTTTAATTTGTCGCTGTCATTTGAAGCTCGTACATTCATATAGCCATAAGCATGAGGTAAGAAATAAAAATTCTTCCAGATAATCCAAGGGAAAGTGTCGATATATTCCCCTGAAAATGCGATACATGAAGATAATAACTATTAAAAAAGATAGTAACACATCCGAACTTTTGGTAGCGTTAGTGTCTACAGAGACAGTCAGTGCTATGATAATCCGAACAAACAATAAAAATCCAGTCCAAAAACGACACTTGTCCTTATATGGACCTCCATATGCATCAAAGAAAGGCTTCATATATGTTGACACTTTTGGCAGCAACACATGTACTTTGATAGAGGTCCTTCAAATAATGGTATAGTAAGAAGGTATAAGGTGTATGGAACAAAAGAAAAATGAGTACAGCCAGCGAGAACAAGAACAATGGTATATGACAACCTCTGAAATATTGGATATTAGCATCAACGTACACCTCAGTAATGTGACATTATTCTCACCACTACATTGTATATTAGTGTGATTAAGGACTTGGAAGACAATACGTATCAGTTTGGTATAAGAAAGAAGGATCATAGTGGCTAGTACGGAAATTACTTGTCTTCCAACAAGGTCGAACTACTTTGCTAGAATTTTTGATAATATTATGATAAGTATTAGAATGAACCAAATGTAAGATGGAAAAATAAATTTAACCAAGCCTTACTGCAAGAACCCATACCTTGAATGAAACAAGTCTCAATATCCAGATCTAGTTTGATCCAGGAAATGAATTGACTAAGAAAAGTCACAGTATATTTAGGAAAAAAGATGTGTTCGTACATTTTGACAACATTAGCATAAAATATAAGTCCATTGATTGTACCCACAGACACAGTTAAGTTTTAAAGCGATTACAAAAGCTACCAGTGCTATACCAGATAAAGCAAATGGAATATAAGAGCTCTGTAGTCATTTGTACATTGTCCACATTGATTGGAACCTAACATGAGACTGAGTCCTTCAGCACATTGTCCACAGAGTGTTTCCAGAACGATTGAGAAGACACTGTGGTTCAGGGAGATGTGATGTTAAAAATAACTGTTTCCTTCATTGCAATAATCAAAGGGGCAGTTATGATAAACAATAAACCAGTTTTTGAGTCATTTTCATAACCCAATCCACATATCGTCATGTCTTCTTATAAGTTGGGTGTTGACATTACATGTTATGAAGATGTTTTTAATCAGGCCTGCAAATGCAAATATCATTTACCAGTGGATAACCAATTGGACAGGACTCAATGTTAACATTAATGACTTTATCATAATGTTCATATAAATGATATAAATGTTTCACTGATTGAACGCTGTAGTATAGCGCGAACCCTTGTTGTCTTTAATGAAGGATTTGCTGTTAACTTTGAAGGTTACATTGGTACAAGCTGCTTTTAGTCTAGTATTGTCAGTTACTACAATAGCTAGGAACTATCTGATATCAAATTTATCACACCCTTTGTTAAGCTGTTATGTATACCAACAGTAGCTAGTGATATATTGACATTAATTCCAGGCATTGCAAATATGCTGATGCTTTTAATAGGCAATTTTTCTGTTCGTTTCACAAAAACATACTTGAATAGGATCTGATGACACTACTGATAAACCTGTCTGTTGAGGATAGTGAAAATATGATTGAAGTAAAGTGTGTTTTATACAATCTTCAACTTTATTAATGTATAGGACATCACCAGATATGTCAGCTCTATTTTTAACAAAATATAACACTGTTTTAGTATCATTAAGGTTATGATAAGGAATGACTCTAAAGAACATCTGTGGCAAGAACTTGATCATGATATATAAAGATTCCTCCACCTGACTCACTTGCATGATTACTTATAAATGATTGTGTTTGTATTCTGTTTTAGCAATAGTTGAGAGGATTTGTATAAAGCAATACTCCCACCATAAATACCTGAATTGTTTACAAAGATGTTATGTCCATCAAATGTTATTAGGACTATTTTCAGCGACTAAACCAGTTTTTGTGTTATGATTACTAACTTCAAGTTGATCAAATGTAACATTATTAAACATTGATTACTACCACAGCAGATTGATATCCTTTTTGATATACATCAATTTTACGAATTACTTCATTGAAACGAAATGAAACATTTGTAAAAAGAAAGCTATTTTCCAAATTGACTTGAACTGAACGGAGAAGCAAACCTGATGCAAAGTATGCAGTATTATTGGATATAGTGCAGTTCTGAACTCATAACTACTACTTTCTGCATGTGAATCAATGGCACTCCTCCTCCATCAGACTGAGCAGTATTATTGTATATAATCAGTTACTAAACTTAATACTACTATCATCAAATAAAAACGCATTCACTCCTCCTCCATTAGCTATAGCACTATTGTTGCATATATTGCAGTTACTAAATCAATACTGCCATTCTTATATGATATAATATGCATTCCCCCTCCATTATAAGCAGTATTGTTACATATTGTACAGTTACTAATCTCAATACTACCACCTCCGAGCAATGTAATATACACCCTCCTGCATACCAACCATTATTGTGAAAACCACACCATTTCTAATGATTACATCAGCTCATGATCATCATCATACCACAAGTATATGCCCAGATCCAAAATACAGTGTAAAATTTGATTACCAAAATAGTAAGTTTAGACAGTCTGTAGTGTGGTCATTATTGACTATATATACATTGGCTAAGAAATATTCTTGAGTTATATTATTAGCAAATGAAGAATTAGCAATTAACCATCATAAGAATTACGAATAACGAGTCCATCACCTGAACCATTCTGGACTGATACATATTCTAATGTAAACATTATCGATGTTAGCAAAGTACAAACTAGCACTATAATTGATCCCGTTTAAACCCACAGTCTGCTATTGTTAATGTCTTCAATACAACATCACTGCTACTAATAAATTTTATACCATTTTCGTTGCTAACATTACACCTATTACTGTGGTGGGATTGCGTAACTGTCTTATGGAAGCCTTGTTCTATATACCCAGTCCCTGTAAAGTTATATTACTTACATAATGATGACAATATACCTTGTAGAGTATGATTCCCTCTAAAAGTAGAAGACTGAATCATCATTGAAGTAAGACGAATAATCATCAATATAGTGGGAGAGGCTGTGACAAAATGTGTTAGTAGACAAAGGTACTCCATTGGAGCTGAGAGACATAATACTCAGAAGCAGTAACATCTCCACTGTAGATATACAGTAAAACTGATGCTATATAATAGATATGACACCAGCTCATGATGGCAGTGTGTTAAAACAGCAGATGAATGAAAATTTACAGTGTTCCCTTTGCAACAAATTCAACTTCCAGATTTTGAGATCTAGATTTTTTTTACTTATATCGATTTTTATGACGATCAAACAGATATTAAGTAAAAAGTCGATTGATGCCAGCAAAACAGATCGTATGGGCTACCGTTTATATGACAGAAAACGTCATTGTTATTTAAACGATATTGTCTGTATCGAAGTCCGAAGAACGGCACGTATCGGTGAATCATCTAAATCTATTTTTCTCATCAAAAGATAACTTAATAGTTATCTCTAAAGTAGAAGCAATAAATTGTATTGACGGAAACATTAATGCATACCACAGTTTGTTTTAACAAGTAATAATTGCATATTAAAAAATTGAAAATTGAAAAATTGAAAAGGAAAGAATTTCGTCTATAATCTGACGACGATAGACTAAGCTTATGCTACAACTACACATGACCAGTAAACACCGCTATATAATATTAATATCACTTTAGCGTAATTATGACCCTAATATCTTGTGATTCAAAAACTTCATTGATTATACTATAGTATTCTTTCGTTGTATCAAGAAAACTGTAAACAAAAATAGTAGAACTAATATATAGACATATATACCTGACGCTCTTTATTTACTAGTGGAAAAACTATTTAAACTACATTCTTAACTAGATGAACAATTAATCAATCATGTAGTCTGTACACCACACTACAAATCTTACCATATTGTTGACTGTGATCATATTTGTGTCATATGTCTGTTATGATAAGCAATCACATGTAGATGAAGTAAGAGGTGACTTGTACATTTTAGCAATTGTAAATTGATCTATCACTAGATGTACGAAATATTAGCAGTTGGTATAAAAGAAAATGTAAATTATATAACTTTATAATTAATATACTCACTAGCTAACATAACACAGTAACGACACAGTCAAGATAGGCAACATTATAGAAAATAATATCTATTAAGACACTACAGTATCTTAGATATTCAAAATTGACAAAAAAAAAAAAGGCTACAAACACGCCAGGGTACTATTATATATAAGATATAACAATTATATTACACTGTAAAAAATGATTAGTTGACTTTAAACCATTACTTGGTTATACAGGTTGCAATTACAAACTTCATTTTGTCGAAAAAATAAGCATAACATTGTTTTTATTACTAATTACTACTGTTTATATAGCTACTAAACCATTAATTTTATAACACATTGTAATCAAATAATATTTAACTTTACTTTTTACATATGCAACCTGAATAACCATGTTTTGGTTAAATCAAACTAATCAATTTTTACAGTGTAGATGATATGAGATCAACAAATGTTAATGTAGTGTTATTGTGATACTTGTGCTTAAGATGATTATCTAGTACTATTGAGGTACCTCAATAGTACAAGATAATTTGTAACATCTAGCGAATCAGGTAAAAAATAGAATGTATGTAGCGCAGGAATAAAATTAATAATGCCACATTAAGCAGCACCCCATATACATTAGTAAAAGGAAACTTTACATCTGCATGCTATCTACAAGCTGTTAAAATAACAAGGCTGTTGATATCTGACAACTGGACATTTTGAATGCTGAATCCCTGCTAAATATAAATACATTGAAAGATTTGTTTGAATAAATTATCTAAACAATAAAGTCTGTTTAATTCTAATCATGACCATTTTATCATATTGGCATGAAAATGTAACAAAAAACAGGATGATGTAATTTTGTATTATATGAAACTATTACCCCTGAACTTAGAAGATATGTATCTTTTTTTAAGCATTATAGACCTTGTGTTTAAAAATATGATATTTTAACCACCTTTAGTATATCATCAATCAACAATATTACTGCCTTACTTGTAATGAACTTTATAGTAAACAGCTCAGGCCTAAAGCATAGTAGATAAAGTAATGAAAAACATTATGTTGCTTATTATCTGCTTAATAAGTTTGTTAAATGCGACCTGTATAAACAGATATTGGTTAAATAAACCAATCAGTGTTTAATATATATACTATATATATAGTCTTTCCACCCACTAATAATGATACATATTAATATTAGGTTATAATCACATTAAACTAATGTTCTCATCATATGTATTATATGTAGTGGATAAGCAGTATATCAGTTACATATACAATAGAGTATAGTTAAACATATTATGTATAGTGTGTACAACCTAATTAGGAGTCAAAGCTTGTATGTTATGTTTCTAGTCATAAACCATAATAGTTACAATACAGTCCATTAGTTAGTAAAAGTTAGTTTATTGTGTAGTCTGTTTAGTATTAAAGCAATCAGGAAATAAAATCCAATTTCATTAGAAAGTTGAAGTAGATTTTTATAGTTCAAAATAAACTAATTATAATAAGTCAATATAGGCTAGTATGTAATCCAATAGTTATCATAAAGTAATCAGGAAGCAATAGCTATTCTTTAATTGGCCATAGTGTGTAATTCAATAATCATCTAGTTATGTAAATGGTATAGTAGTCAGGAAACTAACTTAACAAGATAAATAAGTGTTTCTGAGCAATAGTTGAATAGTAAGCTAATTAGAGAGCCAAAATTAAATTAATGTATAGTCCTTTATTCTAGTTATCAGAATAAAGGATGGAAAGCCATGAAGGCTAAGTCCATTATCAGAAATGCCAATTAAGAGTATATTGTAATGTGAAGAACAATTGTCATTTAAAAACTGATTACAAAGGAACAAATTATATATTGAACTGCACAATGTGTAGTTCAATTTTAAAAACTGAATAGGACTATTGTGAGTCCAAATTAGTCAAGAAACTATTTAACAAATTGAAGTTATATTTCTGTACACATAATTGATGTTAATGTGTCTAATGATATAATTAATTAGGAAGCACTAAAAGGTAGTGTGTAGTTCACTAGTTGGAAAACCAATATAAAGAAAGGATAGCATGTGCTCCTGAATAGTAGTAATGCATTTACTGAGTACAGCAAAATTTATATAAATATGTATGAACATATTATATTTATATGTATATATACATATTTATATTTTAAAGTATATAGTCTTATATTTTACATTGCATTTGTTACTTGTTCTTTATTTGATTTTCTTTATAATTATTTCAATTTATTTCTGATGTAACACTGTATATAAAAGAACTCTGCATTGATCTGCATTGTTAAGAATGCTGCATGTCTCCACACAGTGATAAAATGAAGGCTGTTCTCTTTGTTTTGATCTTTATATATTGATGGTGGAAAAACTCTTTGAAAATTCCTTAGAAATTAATATTTATGTCATAATGTTAACCTCGCTATGCGTGGGCGCTTTACTGTAGTCTGTCAGTGTGTGTGTGTATGTCTGTTACCTGGGCAAATGGCTTTGAACTGCTTTAACTCGGTACTGGTAGACACCAAATTATTATGGACGGTAGCAAAACTTCTGTACTTCTTAAGAATACTGCCAAAAGGAGCAAAACGAACAAAAAGCTTTAAAAGTCTGAAAAACCTTTAAAAAGCACAGCTTTCAGTGAAGACTCGAGAATTCAATAAAAATGTCCTGCATACAGCTTATGACATTTTCCAACTTTTTAAAGTGATATTTTTTTGCAAAAATATTTCTTTGGAAGTTATGACAGTTTTACTAACTTTAGCTTTGTCAATACATTGAGCGTGAATAAAAAATACTATCACCATAGCTGTCATTGGAGAATCACTAACTTTTACTAAGAAGTTGGAAAGTATTGGATTTTTGTCAATTAGAGTACAAAGTACCCAGTAGACGCACTAAAAGGCAAAACTTTTTTCTCTTTGAATGAAGAGAAATGCAGAGTCATCAAATCATCTTACGTATCCACGTGGATTACGTCACTTGAAGAGGATAAGGAAGTCTCTGGATAAGACCACAGCGAGGTTAGGCACTTTAGTGCATTTCATTTTTGCTTTATTTGATTATGGCATAAAGCAGTCACATGGTGACTGCTTATATCAATAAGCACTTCACCTCTGTTTGTAAATATCAAGTTGTCTGTCACTAGATCTAGATGTAGATAAATATTAAACATTTGTTGTAATGAAAAGGTGACTTCATAATAAACATTTATTAGCTAAGAACAACATGTAAATGTATCATGTTATACCCGAAAAAGTCAAATTATTAAAGAAGACAATTTCTTACAACAATATAATACATATGACATGAAAGCTATACATTTAATCAGCAAATGTTTCAGAATCAGCAAAATTGGTCATCCTTGTCAAACAACATTGATTCTTGTTTCATTCCTATTGACACAACCAATATTGGAATAGGTCTTTCATCATCAGAAGGATCTGAACGTGTAAAAGGAAGTTCCATATCATTTGAAGTTGAGGATGGTGGAAGTTTCTTGAATCTATTCTTGATATTTGTAATTTGTTTGTTGCAAATAAGATTTTAACAGATGATCCCAAACATGATAAAATATAATACCACAGAATATAACAAATGATATTGATACTAAAATAATACTTGACACTTGTCCTTTTAATTTGTCGTTGTCATTTGTAGTTCGTACATCATATAAGCCATAAGCATGAGGTTAAAGAATAAAAAATTCTTCCAGGTAATCCAAAGGAATGTGTCGATATATTCCCTTGAAAATAAGATACATGAAGATAATAACTATTAAAAGAGATAGTAAAACATCCGAACTTTTGGTAGCGTTAGTGTCTACAGAGACAGTCAGTGCTATGATAATCCGAACAAGTAATAAAAATCCAGTCCAAAAACGACACTTGTCCTTATATGGACCTCCATATGCATCAAAGAAAGGCTTTATATATGTGGAAAACTTTTAAAACAACACATGTACTTGATAGAGGCCTTTCAAATAATGGTATAGTAAGAAGGTATAAGGTGTATGGAACAATAAGAAAAATAAGTACAGCCAGTGAGAACAGGAACAATGGTATATGACAACCTTGTACATATTGCACATTGGCATCAATATCCCACCTCAACAATGTGACATTATTGTCACCATCACATTGTATTTTAGTATAATGAAGGACTTGAAAGACAATACGTATCAGCTTTGCATAAGAAAGAAGGATCATAGTGGCTAATACTGGAATTATTTGTTTTCCAAAAAGTCGAACTACTTTGCTAGAATATTTTGATAATATTATGATAAGTAATAAAATAAGCCAAACATAGGCTGAAAATGAACTGTAACCATGTCTTAGTGCAAGAACCCAAGCCATGAATGAAACAAGTCTCAATATCCAGATCTAGGTTGATCCAGGAAATGAACTGACTAAGATACATCAACAGGATATTTAGGAAAGAAGATGTTTCGAACATTTTGACAACATTAGCATAGAATATAAGTCCATTGATTGTACCCACTGACACTGTTAAGTTTAAAGCGATTACAAAAGCTACCAGTGCTAACCAGCTGAAGCAAATGGAATGATAAGAAATATATAGTTATTAGTACATTGTCTACATTGATTGGAACCTAACATGAGACTGAGTCCTTCAGCACATTGTCCACAAAGTGTTTCCAGAACGATTGAGAAGACACTGGGTTCAGGAGATGTGATGTTAAAAATAACTGTTCCTCATTGCAATAATCAAAGGGGCAGTTATGATAAACACGATAGACAGTTTGAGTCATTTTCATAACCAATCCACATATCGTCATGTCTTCTTATAAGTGGGTGTTGACATTACAAGTTATTGAACATGTTTTTAATTCAGGCCTGCAATGCAAATATCATTTACCAATGGATAACCAATTGGACAGGACTCAATGTAACATTAATGACTTATCATAATGTTCATATAAATGATAAAAATGTTCACTGATTGAACGCTGTAGTATAGCGCGAACCCTTGTTGTCTTTATTGAAGGATTTGCTGTTAACTTGAGATTACATTGGTACAACCTGCATTTATTCTAGTATTTTCAGCTAGTACGGTAGCTGAGGAACTATCTGATATCAAATTATCACACCCTTTGTTAAGCTGTTATGTATACCAACAGTAGCTAGTGATATATTGACATTAATTCCAGGCATTGCAAATATGCTGATGCTTTTAATAGAGCAATTTTTTCTGTTTGTTTCACAAAAAAACATACTTGAATAGGATCTGATGACACTACTGATAGACCTGTTCTGGTGAGGATAGTGAAATAGATGATTAAAGTAAAGTGTGTTTATACAATCTTCAACTTTATTAATGTATAGGACATCACCAGATATGTCAGCTGTATTGTTGACAAAATATAACACTGTTTTAGTATCATTAAGGTTATGATAAGGAATAACTCTAAAGAAACAGTCTGTGGCAAGAACTTGATCATGATATATAAAGATTCCTCCACCTGACTCACTTGCATGATTATTGATAAATGATATGTTTGTATTCTGTTCTAGCAATAGTTGAGAGGATTTGTATAAAGCAATACCTCCACATAAATGCCTGAATTGTTTACAAAGGTGTTATTTCTATCAAATGTTAATAGACTATTTTCAGCGACTAAACCAGTTGTGTTATGATTACTAACTTCAAGTTGATCAAATGTAACATTATAACATGATTACTACCACAGCAGATGATATCCTTTTTGATATACATCAATTTTAACGAATTACTTCATTGAAACGAAATGAAACATTTGTAAAAAGAAAGCTATTTTCCAAATTGACTTGAACTGAACGGAGAAGCAAACCTGATGCAAAGTATGCAGTATTATTGGATATAGTGCAGTTACTGAACTCAATACTACTAGTTTCTGCATGTGAATCAATGTGCACTCCTCCTCCATCAGACTGAGCAGTATTATTGTATATAATGCAGTTACTAAACTTAATACTACTTTCATCAAATGAAAAAGAGCATTTACTCCTCCTCCATTCGCTATGGCACTATTGTTGTATATATTGCAGTTACTAAATCAATACTGCCATTCTTATATGATCTAATGCACATTCCCCTCCATTATAAAGCAGTATTGTTACATATAGTGCAGTTACTGAACTCAATACTACCACCTCCGAGCAATGTAATATACACCCTCCTGCATACCACCCATTATTGTGTGAAAACATACTATTTTAATGTTTACATCAGCTTCATGATCATCACCATACCACAAGTATATGCCAGATCCAAAATTACAGTGTAAAATTTGATTCCAAAATAGTAAGTTTGGACAGTCTGTTAGTGTGGTCATTATTGACTATATATACATTGGCTAGAAATATTCTTGAGTTATATTATTAGCAAATGAAGAATTAGCAATTAACACATCATAAGAATTACGAATAAAGACTCCATCACCTGAACCATTCTGGACTGATACATATTCTAATGTGACATTATCAATATTGACAAAGTATAAGCTAACACTATATTGTTGATTCCAGTTAAATCCGCAGTCTGTTATTGTTAACGACTTCAATGCAACATTACTGCTGCTACTAAAATTGTATACCTGTTCTTTTGCTAACACTACACCTTATTACTGAGGTGGATTGCATAACTGTCTCATGGAAGCCTTGTTCTATATGACCCAATCCCTGTAGAGTTATATACTTACATTACTGATATTTAATATACCTTGTAGAGTATGAGTTCCCTCTAAGAGGTAGAGATGGCTATCAGTGGAAGTAAGACAGATAATTAGCAATATAGTAGGAGAAGTTGTGACAAGGTAGATCATCATAAGGGCAGGATTCCATTAGGAGCTACAGAGACATAATACTCAGAAGCAGTAACATCTCCACTGTAGATATACAGTATAACTGATGTTATACAATAGATATGACACCAGCTCATAACGGCGGCGTGTTTAACAGTAGATGATATATGCAGTTGCCGTTTAGCGTAAAAAAGAAGCTTCTAGTTGATCTAGAATTTCTTACTTTTATTAATTTTTATCAAACAGATCTCAATTAAAGTCGATTGATGTCCGAAAGATCGGTATAGACTGCCTTTATATAAAACACTATACGCTAATGTTTATTTTAATTGTCTACTTCGAAGTCTAAAGAACGGCACGTGGCGGTAACAACCGTAACATCATCTAAAATCATTTGTTTTTCTCATTATTATTGATAACTTAACAATACTCTCAGAAGTAAGAGCAATATAATATATATATACGAACATGGCACTGTTGTCTATACATCGAGGAAACTATAGAGCTACATTTCTACACTAAATGAATAAATTTATTAACTTGAGTCTGTACACCCACTACTAATTAGCATGCTGTTATACTATATTATTGACTGTGATAACTTTAAAAGATTGCTTTGTGGTCATATCTCTGTTATGATAAGCATTTACATGTACATGAAGTAAGAAGTGATATGTATCATTTGTAAATTGTAAAGTAATTCATCACTACATGTATGTAAACATTAACAGTTTGTTATAAAATAAATTGGAAATTTAAGTATTAACATATTCAATAGCTAACAATAACACAATAAATGGAACATTGTATATAATAATTGTTAAGAAAATATATAATTATCTTATTCTTACTACACTACTATTATATATAAGATATAACAATTATATGAATGACATGTAATCAGTAAATGTTGTCAGAAATATCACTGACGTCAATTCCAAAATACATTAATAATGAAAACATTATGTTGTTTACTTTTTGGATTTAATAAGTTTTACTAAATCCATCCAGTATAACCATATATTGATTAAATAAACCAATTAATCTTTATAGTATGACTATTAAAAAAGACTATTATAGTATTTATACCATATTAATGTGTATTTGAAAAACACAAACATTAACTGTTTGTTAATAGAAAAGATAACTTTTAAATTAATACACTCACTAGCTACAATAACAAAGTAAATGCAACATTGTATAAATAATTGTTGAGACAATATAGTTATCTTACTACACTACATATACCTATATCTGTTGTGATAAGCAGCTATATAGAGCATGAGGTGACCTGTACATTATTTATGATTGTCAGTGATCTGTCATTAGATACACAAAAAAACATTAACTGTTTATTATATTAGATATGATAACTTTACAATGATATGCTGACTATCTAACAATAACACAATAAATAGAACATTGTATAATATATTTGTTAAGACCATAAATTATCTTGTTATTATCACTACACTACTATTATATATAAGATATAACAATTATATTGAATGACATGTATCACTAAGTGTTAATCAATGGCTGTTATGATACCTGTAGCTTAAGAACATGAGTTGATGATGACAACAAGTACGTTTAAGGTTGTTCAAGATGATTATGTCATCACATGCTATTTGAGGTACTTCAAAAACATAAAATAACTGTAACGTCCATGACAACTAGTACTGTGTAGGTATCTGAAGAAGCTAATATCAAGTGTCATTAGCTCAAAAAAAGAGAGATGACTATCTCATCTAGTACTATTGAGGTATCTCAATAATACAAGATAATTGTAACATCTAGCAAATCAAGTAAACATTATAGCATATATGTAGTGTAGAATAACAGTAAATTAATAATGCACATTAAGGAGCATTTCCATATATATTAGTAAAAGGAAACTTTACATCTATATAATATATTGAAAGCTGTAAAATAATAAGACTGTTTTCTCTGACAAATGTAATTATATTAAATGCGTGTTTAACTGTAGGTGAATGAAATAATATGGAGTTGACTTTATAGCCTCAAAATCAACTTCTAGTTGACCTAGATTTTCTTACTTTTATTAATCTTTATCAAACAGACATCAATTAAAAGTCGATTGATGTACGAAAGATCGCTATGGAGTGCCTTCTATATGAAGGTCAAATGTTTATTTAACAATTATTGTCTACTTCGAAGTTGAAAGAAGGCACGTGATGGTAATATCATCTAAAATAATTTTTTCTCATTAAAAGATAACTTAACACTCCTCCAGAAGTAAAAGCAATATAATTATATTGATAGAGTATTAATACATGTATATATACGAATATGGGCTCTGTTATCTAGATCTATACATCTGACCATAATAGACTATAATTTCTGGCTACAACTACATATGACCAGTAAGTTTGTTATTAAATAAATTGGAAATTTATGTAATTAACATATTTACTAGCAAACAATAACACAAATAAATGAAACTTGTATATTCTAATTGTTAAGAAAATATACAATTATCTTATTCTTACTACATTACTATTATATATAGATATTATAACAATTATATGAATGATATGTAGTCAGTAAATGTTGTCAAAATAACACTGACGGTCAATTACAAAATACATTAGTAATGAAACATTATGTTGTTTACTTTTTTGCATGTAATAAGTTTACTGAATCCAAAAAGTATAACCAACATATAATGATTAATTTAACCATTAATCTTTATAGTATGACCATTAAACAAAGACTATTATAGTATTATATCATATTAATGTAAATTTGAAAAAACACAAACACTAACTGTTATTAAAATAGAAAAGATAACTTTAAAATTAATACACTCACTAGTTACACAAAACAAAGTAAATGGAACATTATATAAAATAATTGTTGAGACAATATAATTATCTTACTACACTACATATATCTACATTTATATCTATATATATCACATGTCTACTGTGATAAGCAGCCATATAGGGAATGAGGTGACTGTACATTATTTATGATTGTCAAGTGATCTGACATTAGGATACACATAAAAACATTAACTGTTTATTATATTAGAAATGATAACTTTACAATGAATATGCTGACTATCTAACAATAACACAATAAATAGAACACTGTATAATCTAATTGTTAAGACAATACAATTATCTTATTATTATTACTACACTACTGTTATATATAAGATATAACAATTATATTGAATGACATGTATCACTAAGTGTTAATCAATGGCTGTTGTGATACCTGTAGCTTAAGAACATGAGTTGATGATGACAACAAGTACGTTTAAGGTTGTTCAAGATGATTATGTCATTACATGCTATTGAGGTACTCAAAAACATAAAAAACTGTAACGTCATGACAACTAGTACTGTGTAGGTATCTGAAGAAGCTAATATCAAGTGTCATTAGCTCAAAAGGAGAGATGAGTATCTCATCTAGTACTATTGTGATATCTCAATAATGCAGATAATTGTAACATCTAGCAAATCAAGTAAACATCATAGCATATATGTAGTGTAGAATAAACAATAAATTAATAATGCACATTAAGGAGCATTTCCATATAATTTAGTAAAAGGAAACTTTACATCTATATAATATATTTGAAAGCTGTTAAAATAATAAGACTGTTTTATCTGACAAATGGAGATTGGTTGAACGAATGCTTACAAAATATAAATACATTGTAACATTTGTTTGAATGAATTGTGACCAATTAACTCTGTTTATCTTCTGACAATGACAATTTTATTATATTGGTATGAAAATGTAGCAAAAAGGATATAATCCTTTATTAGATGAAAGTATTACCACTGGAACTTACCAGATATGTAATAAGATATGCTATTATTATTATATTAGTTTGATGTTATTATAACCTGATATTAATACGTAAACCATGTATTATCAGTAGTGAAGTAAAGGCTATAATATATGTATATATATAATATAGCCTAGATACTCTATATTTATTAAGATATAAAGTATATATATACATTGATTGGTTGATTTAATCAATAAAAAGTTATACTTGTTGCATTTAACAAACTTATTTCAGGAGAAAATAAACAACATAATGTTTTCATTACTAATCTAATATTGCTTTAGGCCTGAGCCTGTTACTATGGAGTTCATTACAAGTAAGGCAGTATCATTAACGATATTACTGCCTTACATTTAATGAACTCCATAGTAATAGCTTCAGGCCTAATAGCAGGAATAGTAGTTAGTAATGAAAACATTATGTTGTTCATTTTCTGCCCCCCTGAATTACAATTGTTAAATATAACCAGTATAAACATATATTGATTAAATCAAACCATATCCATGTTACATATAATGTATATATTAGAGCCTTTCACAAACCACTATGGATGATATATGGTTTATGTATTAACATCAGGTTATAATCACATTAAACTAATGTTCTCATCATATGTAGTACATCTTGTTTATCATAATACAGAAACTAAATTCTCTGTTTCTAATACAGAAACAACATTCATGATTTGGGTAATGTAGAAACTACTGTTCTTGATCCTTTGATGGTCAAACAAATATTTCTTTATAAATAAAATTATCATTTATAATGTATGATTATTTTCATTTTTTTTATTGATGGTGACTCTGTATCAGCTGGTGTTGCTTCCACAAGTTTGGTATAAAGACTTGTCAACAAGGGAGCCGAACTTGTTTATGAAAAGGAAATAGAGCTAATTTCATGTTCTTTCCGTATGATCCTCAGTACATGAGTACTACACCTCACAATAGGCCTGTTTTTATTTAAATGGAAGCCAGTATTTAAACGACAACAAGATTTTCACTGAAACCATAGCTACTATCTATGGTGAAAACCACATAAAATAAAAATTAAGTCCCAAAAACTAATGTTTTCTTGTATATGTGTTACATTTTTCTAACAAAAGCTACTAAACTTAGATTACCAGCCCCCCCTTTAAAAGTAATTCTCCTTCATCATGAATAGAGATCATTATGGATATTTAATGACAAGCCACTATTGATTTAGT
>NW_024533581.1:0-35947 GCF_016097555.1 Gigantopelta aegis | reverse complement strand
TTAACAAACTCAATGACGTAATCAAGGCAATTAGAATAACGGGTAGGTACCTTCGTTAAAACTTAACTGTTAATTTCTTTGCCCTGGTCCTAAAACAACAGTGCTCCTTTATAGATGAATTTATTTATGACTAGCCTCAATAATAATAATAATAATCATGGTAATAATAATCAATGAAAAATGAATAAATAAATAAATAAAATCGATATTCTAAAGTAAATTAAAATATTATTTTGTTAATAGAAAAAATTTCTACAGCACCCGGTGTTCCCAGGCGGTCACCCATCCAAGTACTAACCGGGCCCGACGTTGCTTAACTTCGTTGATCGGACGACAACCGGTGCTTTCAACGTGGTATGGCCGTAGACAACAACTGATGTAAAATAAAGGTATACGTATGTAGTATTCGGAAGTTATCATTCAGCATTCATTTTTGTTTTATTTTTTTCGACGGACAGGTAAAATGGCGTTCGGTGGGGCCAGGCGCATGTTCACGAATTTAGCGCGGGGGTTGGGTGGGGTGGGGTTCTCCACTAAGCTAGATATTGTCATTGTCTTACAATGACAAATGACGTCACGCAATTGTTAGACGCTTCGAAACGAAGTTTTGCTTCCACAGCATAAAGACTTATTTAAGAATCGCTGTGCACTGGTTGTAACGGAAAGATACCTTATAGTTCGTATCCTATAAGATAATACGCCTCAGGTGAGCGCTCTATCCAGTAAACTTGGTATTGCCGTAATATTACAATGACAAATGACGTCACGCAATTGTTTGACGCTTGGAAGCGGAGTTTGCCTTCCACGGCGAAAACAACGATATGAAAAAGAAAAAGAGAAAGAAATATGGTTGGGACGGGATAAAACCCATCGCCTTCCTATCGTACAACGCATCGCGCCTCAGGTAAGCGTTCTACCCACTAAGTTCAACATCGCCCTTGTGTTACAATGACAAATGACGTCACTGAATTTTTTGAGGCTTAGAAAGTGTAAACAATGATTTGAAAAGATATGTGTTGGGGGGAGTTGTGTGGGGGCAGTTGTCTGTTCGTGCATGTCTGTATGCGTGCGCGCGTGTAGATGTATGTTTAATTGTGCTGAGGTGTCAGTAAACAAGGATCCGTTTCTTTTTTGTTTTTGATTGGGTAGGGGTGGTGATGAGTAAAAGATAATTATGTGGAGAACGGGAAAAAAGTAGGTGTGTGTCCCTTTTCAGGAGTATGCATTTACAATACTGTTTCTGTGCGTGTGAATAAAAATCAAATATTGCAATTATGTATAAAA
This sequence comes from Gigantopelta aegis, assembly GCF_016097555.1. NCBI lineage: Eukaryota > Metazoa > Mollusca > Gastropoda > Neomphalida > Peltospiridae > Gigantopelta > Gigantopelta aegis. The sequence continues at coordinate 34,663 of NW_024533581.1, read as the reverse complement.
CCACTTTCGTGTGATTTGTTTGGCTCTTAAAAGAGCCGCCACCAAGTGGCGTCTGCATTTATTCCATTTCTTCATCTTCGGATTCGGATTCGGGGGAGACGATTGCCACCTTCAGCCTCAACTCTGCAACCATTTCTGCTTTCCAGCAAGCATACTCGTAGTAAGAGTTCCGGACTCCCTCTACTGTTGCCATCTTCAGTCGCAGGTTGTAACGGAATGACTTGTGGTTGTCGATTCTCGCTTTATCATAGCGAATCTGGAGGTCTTCTAGCCTGTCGTTAAGGAAGATGACCTGCTCACAGGCTCGTCTGAAACGATTCTCAGAATCGTAGAGTTCGGCGTATAGATTGAATTTCTCCATTATATTGAACTGCAGTGTCGTAATTATAAAAATCAAATGTACAGAGAGAAGAGAAACATGCACTTTATATTCCTTATGACACGAACTAATACTCAATGTCACGTCAGCAATATACACATTGTACACAAATCCAGACCACTCAAGTGCCAGTCAATTAGTTGATCTAATTAACAAACTCAATGACGTAATCAAGGCAATTAGAATAACGGGTAGGTACCTTCGTTAAAACTTTAACTGTTAATTTCTTTGCCCTGGTCCTAAAACAACAGTGCTCCTTTATAGATGAATTTATTTATGACTAGCCTCAATAATAATAATAATAATCATGGTAATAATAATCAATGAAAAAATGAATAAATAAATAAATAAAATCGATATTCTAAAGTAAATTAAAATATTATTTTGTTAATAGAAAAAATTTCTACAGCACCCGGTGTTCCCAGGCGGTCACCCATCCAAGTACTAACCGGGCCCGACGTTGCTTAACTTCGTTGATCGGACGACAACCGGTGCTTTCAACGTGGTATGGCCGTAGACAACAACTGATGTAAAATAAAGGTATACGTATGTAGTATTCCGGAAGTTATCATTCAGCATTCATTTTTGTTTGATTTTTTTCGACGGACAGGTAAAATGGCGTTCGGTGGGGCCAGGCGCATGTTCACGAATTTAGCGCGGGGGTGGAGTGGGGTGGGGTTCTCCACTAAGCTAGATATTGTCATTGTCTTACAATGACAAATGACGTCACGCAATTGTTAGACGCTTCGAAACGAAGTTTTGCTTCCACAGCATAAAGACTTATTTAAGAATCGCTGTGCACTGGTTGTAACGGAAAGATACCTTATAGTTCGTATCCTATAAGATAATACGCCTCAGGTGATCGCTCTACCCAGTAAACTTGGTATTGCCGTAATATTACAATGACAAATGACGTCACGCAATTGTTTGACGCTTGGAAGCGGAGTTTGCCTTCCACGGCGAAAACAACGATATGAAAAAGAAAAAGAGAAAGAAATATGGTTGGGACGGGATAAAACCCATCGCCTTCCTATCGTACAACGCATCGCGCCTCAGGTAAGCGTTCTACCCACTAAGTTCAACATCGCCCTTGTGTTACAATGACAAATGACGTCACTGAATTTTTTGAGGCTTAGAAAGTGTAAACAATGATTTGAAAAGATATGTGTTGGGGGGAGTTGTGTGGGGGCAGTTGTCTGTTCGTGCATGTCTGTATGCGTGCGCGCGTGTAGATGTATGTTTAATTGTGCTGAGGTGTCAGTAAACAAGGATCCGTTTCTTTTTTGTTTTTGATTGGGTAGGGGTGGTGATGAGTAAAACATAATTATGTGGAGAGCGGGAAAAAAGTAGGTGTGTGTCCCTTTTCAGGAGTATGCATTTACAATACTGTGTCTGTGCGTGTGAATAAAAATCAAATATTGCAATTATGTATAAAACCACTTTCGTGTGATTTGTTTGGCTCTTAAAAGAGCCGCCACCAAGTGGCGTCTGCATTTATTCCATTTCTTCATCTTCGGATTCGGATTCGGGGGAGACGATTGCCACCTTCAGCCTCAACTCTGCAACCATTTCTGCTTTCCAGCAAGCATACTCGTAGTAAGAGTTCCGGACTCCCTCTACTGTTGCCATCTTCAGTCGCAGGTTGTAACGGAATGACTTGTGGTTGTCGATTCTCGCTTTATCATAGCGAATCTGGAGGTCTTCTAGCCTGTCGTTAAGGAAGATGACCTGCTCACAGGCTCGTCTGAAACGATTCTCAGAATCGTAGAGTTCGGCGTATAGATTGAATTTCTCCATTATATTGAACTGCAGTGTCGTAATTATAAAAATCAAATGTACAGAGAGAAGAGAAACATGCACTTTATATTCCTTATGACACGAACTAATACTCAATGTCACGTCAGCAATATACACATTGTACACAAATCCAGACCACTCAAGTGCCAGTCAATTAGTTGATCTAATTAACAAACTCAATGACGTAATCAAGGCAATTAGAATAACGGGTAGGTACCTTCGTTAAAACTTTAACTGTTAATTTCTTTGCCCTGGTCCTAAAACAACAGTGCTCCTTTATAGATGAATTTATTTATGACTAGCCTCAATAATAATAATAATAATCATGGTAATAATAATCAATGAAAAAAAATGAATAAATAAATAAATAAAATCGATATTCTAAAGTAAATTAAAATATTATTTTGTTAATAGAAAAAATTTCTACAGCACCCGGTGTTCCCAGGCGGTCACCCATCCAAGTACTAACCGGGCCCGACGTTGCTTAACTTCGTTGATCGGACGACAACCGGTGCTTTCAACGTGGTATGGCCGTAGACAACAACTGATGTAAAATAAAGGTATACGTATGTAGTATTCCGGAAGTTATCATTCAGCATTCATTTTTGTTTTATTTTTTTCGACGGACAGGTAAAATGGCGTTCGGTGGGGCCAGGCGCATGTTCACGAATTTAGCGCGGGGGTGGAGTGGGGTGGGGTTCTCCACTAAGCTAGATATTGTCATTGTCTTACAATGACAAATGACGTCACGCAATTGTTAGACGCTTCGAAACGAAGTTTTGCTTCCACAGCATAAAGACTTATTTAAGAATCGCTGTGCACTGGTTGTAACGGAAAGATACCTTATAGTTCGTATCCTATAAGATAATACGCCTCAGGTGATCGCTCTATCCAGTAAACTTGGTATTGCCGTAATATTACAATGACAAATGACGTCACGCAATTGTTTGACGCTTGGAAGCGGAGTTTGCCTTCCACGGCGAAAACAACGATATGAAAAAGAAAAAGAGAAAGAAATATGGTTGGGACGGGATAAAACCCATCGCCTTCCTATCGTACAACGCATCGCGCCTCAGGTAAGCGTTCTACCCACTAAGTTCAACATCGCCCTTGTGTTACAATGACAAATGACGTCACTGAATTTTTTGAGGCTTAGAAAGTGTAAACAATGATTTGAAAAGATATGTGTTGGGGGGAGTTGTGTGGGGGCAGTTGTCTGTTCGTGCATGTCTGTATGCGTGCGCGCGTGTAGATGTATGTTTAATTGTGCTGAGGTGTCTGTAAACAAGGATCCGTTTCTTTTTTGTTTTTGATTGGGTAGGGGTGGTGATGAGTAAAACATAATTATGTGGAGAGCGGGAAAAAAGTAGGTGTGTGTCCCTTTTCGGGACTATGCATTTACAATACTGTGTCTGTGCGTGTGAATAAAAATCAAATATTGCAATTATGTATAAAACCACTTTCGTGTGATTTGTTTGGTTCTTAAAAGAGCCGCCACCAAGTGGCGTCTGCATTTATTCCATTTCTTCATCTTCGGATTCGGATTCGTGGAAGACGATTGCTACCTTCAGCCTCAACTCTGCAACCATTTCTGCTATCCAGCAAGCATACTCGTAGTAAGAGTTCCGGACTCCCTCTACTGTTGCCATCTTCAGTCGCAGGTTCTAACGGAATGACTTGTGGTTGTCGATTCTCGCTTTATCATAGCGAATCTGGAGGTCTTCTAGCCTGTCGTTAAGGAAGATGACCTGCTCACAGGCTTCTCTGAAACGATTCTCAGAATCGTAGAGTTCGGCGTATAGATTGAATTTCTCCATTATATTGAACTGCAGTGTCGTAATTATAAAAATCAAATGTACAGAGAGAAGAGAAACATGCACTTTATATTCCTTATGACACGAACTAATACTCAATGTCACGTCAGCAATATACACATTGTACACAAATCCAGACCACTCAAGTGCCAGTCAATTAGTTGATCTAATTAACAAACTCAATGACGTAATCAAGGCAATTAGAATAACGGGTAGGTACCTTCGTTAAAACATTAACTGTTAATTTCTTTGCCCTGGTCCTAAAACAACAGTGCTCCTTTATAGATGAATTTATTTATGACTAGCCTCAATAATAATAATAATAATCATGGTAATAATAATCAATGAAAAAATGAATAAATAAATAAATAAAATCGATATTCTAAAGTAAATTAAAATATTATTTAGTTAATAGAAAAAATTTCTACAGCACCCGGTGTTCCCAGGCGGTCACCCATCCAAGTACTAACCGGGCCCGACGTAGCTTAACTTCGTTGATCGGACGACAACCGGTGCTTTCAACGTGGTATGGCCGTAGACAACAACTGATGTAAAATAAAGGTATACGTATGTAGTATTCCGGAAGTTATCATTCAGCATTCATTTTTGTTTTATTTTTTTCGACGCACAGGTAAAATGGCGTTCGGTGGGGCCAGGCGCATGTTCACGAATTTAGCGCGGGGGTGGGGTGGGGTGGGGTGGGGGGGGGTTCTCCACTAAGCTAGATATTGTCATTGTCTTACAATGACAAATGACGTCACGCAATTGTTAGACGCTTCGAAACGAAGTTTTGCTTCCACAGCATAAAGACTTATTTAAGAATCGCTGTGCACTGGTTGTAACGGAAAGATACCTTATAATTCGCATCCTATAAGATAATACGCCTCAGGTGAGCGCTCTACCCAGTAAACTTGGTATTGCCGTAATATTACAATGACAAATGACGTCACGCAATTGTTTGACGCTTGGAAGCGGAGTTTGCCTTCCACGGCGAAAACAACGATATGAAAAAGAAAAAGAGAAAGAAATATGGTTGGGACGGGATAAAACCCATCGCCTTGCTGTCGTACAACGCATCGCGCCTCAGTAAGCGTTCTACCCACTAAGTTCAACATCGCCCTTGTGTTACAATGACAAATGACGTCACTGAATTTTTTGAGGCTTAGAAAGTGTAAACAATGATTTGAAAAGATATGTGTTGGGGGGAGTTGTGTGGGGGCAGTTGTCTGTTCGTGCATGTCTGTATGCGTGCGCGCGTGTAGATGTATGTTTAATTGTGCTGAGGTGTCAGTAAACAAGGATCCGTTTCTTTTTTGTTTTTGATTGGGTAGGGGTGGTGATGAGTAAAAGATAATTATGAGGAGAGCGGGAAAAAAGTAGGTGTGTGTCCCTTTTCGGGAGTATGCATTTACAATACTGTTTCTGTGCGTGTGAATAAAAATCAAATATTGCAATTATGTATAAAACCACTTTCGTGTGATTTGTTTGGCTCTTAAAAGAGCCGCCACCAAGTGGCGTCTGCATTTATTCCATTTCTTCATCTTCGGATTCGGATTCGGGGGAGACGATTGCCACCTTCAGCCTCAACTCTGCAACCATTTCTGCTTTCCAGCAAGCATACTCGTAGTAAGAGTTCCGGACTCCCTCTACTGTTGCCATCTTCAGTCGCAGGTTGTAACGGAATGACTTGTGGTTGTCGATTCTCGCTTTATCATAGCGAATCTGGAGGTCTTCTAGCCTGTCGTTAAGGAAGATGACCTGCTCACAGGCTCGTCTGAAACGATTCTCAGAATCGTAGAGTTCGGCGTATAGATTGAATTTCTCCATTATATTGAACAGCAGTGTCGTAATTATAAAAATGAAATGTACAGAGAGAAGAGAAACATGCACTTTATATTCCTTATGACACGCACTAATACTCAGTGTCACGTCAGCAATATACACATTGTACACAAATCCAGACCACTCAAGTGCCAGTCAATTAGTTGATCTAATTAGCAAACTCAATGACGTAATCAAGGCAATTAGAATAACGGGTAGGCACCTTTGTTACAACTTTAACTGTTAATTTCTTTGCCGTGGTCCTAAAACAACAGTGCTCCTTTAAAGATGAATTTATTTATGACTAGCCTCAATAATAATAATAATAATAATAATAATAATAAATGAATAAATAAATAAATAAATAAATAAAATCGATATTCTAAAGTAAATTAAAATATTATTTTTTTAATAGAAAAAATGTCTACAGCACCCGGTGTTCCCAGGCGGTCACCCATCCAAGTACTAACCGGGCCCGACGTTGCTTAACTTCGGTGATCGGACGAGAACCGGTGCTTTCAACCTGGTATGGCCGTAGACAACAACTGATGTAAAATAAAGGTATACGTATGTAATATTCTGGAAGTTATCATGCAGCATTCATTTTTGTTTTATTTTTTTCGACGGACAGGTAAAATGGCGTTCGGTAGGGCCAGACGCATGTTCACGAATTTAGCGCAGGGGTGGGGTGGGGTGGTGTTCTCCACTAAGCTCGATATTGTCATTTTCTTACAATGTCAAATGACGTCACGCAATTGTTTGACGGTTAGAAACGAAATTTTGCTTCCACAGCATAAAGACTTACTTAAGAATAGCTGTGCACCGGTTGTAACGGAAAGATACCTTATAGTTCGTATCCTATAAGGTAATACGCCTCAGGTGAGCTCTCTACCCAGTATACTTGATATTGCCGTAATATTACAATGACAAATGACATCTCGCAATTGTTTGACACCTGGAAGCGAAGTTTGCCTTCCACGGCGAACACAATGATATGAAAAAGAAAAAGAGAAAGAAATATGGGTGGGACGGGATAAAACCCATCGCCTTCCTATCGTACAACGCATCGCGCCTCAGGTAAGCGTTCTACCCACTAAGTTTAACAGTGTGTTACAATGACAAATGACGTCACGGAATTGTTTGAGGCTTGGACAGTGTAAACAATGATTTGAAAAGATATGTGGCGGGGGGGGGGGGGGGGGGGTGCACGTGTGTGCTCGTGCATGTGTGTATGCGTGCGCGCGTGTAGATGTATGTTTAAATGTGCTGATGTGTCAGTAAACAAGGATCCCTTTCTTTTTTGTTTTTGTTTGGGTAGGGGTGGTGATGAGTAAAACATAATTATGTGGGGAGCGGGAAAAAAGGAGGTGTGTGTCCCTTTTTAGGAGTATACCTTTACAATACTGTGTCTGTGCGTGTGAATAAAAATCAAATATTGCAATTATGTATAAAACCACTTTCGTGTGATATTTTTGGCTCTTAAAAGAAGGGTATTATTACCCCATGGGAAGGGTATTACTATGTATATGTCCGAAACAGTATCTCTGTGAATCCACCTGAAACATGTACACAGGCATATGTGACATAGGTGTGTATCAGTATCGGTTATGAAAACCACGAGCCCTGCTGACAGCTTGAGAACAGCCACGCATGGAAGCAATCAAACGTTGCACAACACGTTGTGGAATGCTCTGCCACGCATGCTGCAGTGCCGTAAGAAGTTTCTGATGTGTCTGGGGTGGTGGATTCCTCCGGCGCACACGCTGATCCAGTGCATCCCATAGATGTTCTATTGGGTTCAAATCTGGCGAATGGGCAGGCCAAGGTAATGTCTGGACGTTGTGGCGCTGCAGAAACTCCTGAGTAACACGTACAACATGTGGTCTGGCATTGTCATGCTGAAACATTCCACCTTTGATGTTCATGTGCGTAATAACGTGATCCTGCAGGATCTCGTCTCGATATCTGATGCCCGTCAGTGCACCTGCCACATGCACAAGAGCCGTCCTACCATCATGATGGGTTCCTGCCCACACCATGACACTGCCACCACCAAAACGGTCGACTTGTTGCACGCAGGTTAGAGCATAATGTTCCCCTCGACGTCTATAGACACGTGTGCGTCCATCAGCACGTGACAGGAGAAAACGAGACTCATCTCAGAACAAAACAGTCCTCCACCTGGCACGTGTCCATCTCACCCTCTACTAGTACCACTGCAGACACTCCTCTAAGTGACGTGGGGTCAAAACGTTACGTCGCACTGGTCTTCTAGGGGAAATTCCTGCCTCTCTCAGCCGATTACGAACTGTCTGGTCAGAAATTCTGCGTAGTTCAGGGATTTGTGTCGCTGTGGTTGTTGCTGTTGTGGTTCGATTTCGAAGATGACACACCCGGATGTATCGATCTTGAGCGGTGGTGGTTACTCTGGGACCATCTGACCTTGGCCTGTCATTAACACTTTGATTGGTGTTGTACCGTGCCCATAAAGCAGAGATGGTCTGCCTGGAGACGCCAAAGGGTCTTGCCACAGCTTGTTGAGTTGTCCCTGCATTATTGCGTTTCGCTGACGTCAGTCTTGGCGTTATTGCGTTACCTACAGTGTCGTTATGCGGTCTGTTTGAATCACTGCTGATGTGGCCTTTTATGTCACACCAACAGAGGGTTCGGCATGCAAAGTTACAGAACTTCATGATGCACATGCTTCTCTGAGGATTGCTCTTTTGCGTTTCATTACAAAAGTTGCCTATAGCTACGTTTATGCGAATCGGACGTGTTTTATCGTGTTTTTCATTCACCATTCGCTCACTTACTTGATTTTCTTTAAGATGTCTCTGATTCTGTAAAAATAATCTGATAGCATTATTTTTACCAGTGTCAAGTTTCGTTTTTTGAAGAGTATATAATAAAAATTGCTCGGTTGGTGCAAACTGATTATGGCCTAACCGATGATCGGTGATGAGACAGATATTCTAAGTAAAAGAAAACAACAGCTGTTTATGTTTTAGCCAGATGTAGACTAGTCAGTGTTTTTAGAAGATTGTTTATTTACAGGTGAATTGGCTTCTGTCATTTGAAATCGAACCAACATTTACTTTGGTGTGTACCATTGTCTATACGACTTGTTCAACCCGTGGTTTCTGCAGGACACGGCAAACAAATTTCAGACGAATGACTTTGTTATGGTAGGATAGTTTGTTTTTAACAAACGATACACTTCATTTGAAGTAAGGCTAATTATGTTTAAAAACACGATAGGACTCAAGTCCTGGATACAAATAGTAGAGAAAATATATAGGTTATTTTAACAGATAATACACTGATGAAGGAAGTTTTAACTCTTAAAAAACAAATAGTTAAGTGTCATTGGTTTTTTTAGCTAATCAAGAATAAAAACAATGTTAAAATTAAATTAATATTCATGCATTGTATAGACACAGGACAAGGTTTTTATGTTTGGCTAATTAAAACCACCTTTCATTTATTATCACTGTTTACTGACACAAATAAAATTTTAATGACGAATTGTACTAAGCTGGTGATATATGTCCTTTATAAAATATATTATTTTGAAAACTTTCTAGCAAATCAAATTACCAATCAGTATCATATGTGGTAACCAGTATGTTGTTTATTTCACAGAGAAAGACTCTCCCCGAGCTATATGAACTTGTCAATCAGGATCATATGTGGTAACCGGTATGATGTCTATTTCATAGAGAAAGACTCTCCCCGAGCTGTATGAACTGGTCAGTCAGGATCATATGTGGTAACCGGTATGATGTTTATTTCACAGAGAAAGACTCTCCCCGAGCTGTATGAACTTGTCAATCAGTATCATATGTGGTAACCGGTATGATGTTTATTTCACAGAGAAAGACTCTTCTCAAGCTGTATGAACTGGTCAACAAGTACGAGCCTGATCTGTTGTGGTCTGATGGGAACTGGATGGGTCCTGACTGGTATTGGAACTCTACAATCTTCTTGGCCTGGCTCTATAATGAAAGGTAATTTTCTTGCTGTTTAAAAGGAAGTTCACACAATTGGTGTTCTTTCACTTTGATCTAAACTGTGATTTACAACTGACTGAAAAAGTATTGAAATATACAGTTGTCACGGGGATCCTATAATACCCGTAACTGAATGAAACACGATTATCCAAATATCTCTCCTAACTGTATATCTGTTAGATCTCTCTGTATCGGGCAGTCCAATACCCGCGTGGCTCGGTTCTAGGTATATCAGAGATAAGATCTTATATAAAGTATATATATATAGCACGTTTAGTTCACTAGAAAACACAACAAAACACAATACTCTTTGGAATCTGTATTAATACTACGCTGACAAATGCCGCAGTAGTTAATTAACAACAACAATATAATAACAACCCAGAACTAATCACTTAATTAGTTAATCACTAGGTGTCTAGTTTACACAATATTCTAATCACTTCACCGTGACACAACACCCACACGTGTGATAATTGAGAAACGCTTCCAGGGGAACTTAATTAATAAAGGAATTACAACTATTCCTAACTGGTTAATTTTTAATTAACCCTTAACTACTCATTCAGTAACCTTGTAATACAGACTTAATACTGGTACCTATCACAATAAAGACAATAACCTACAGTTTACCTAGGTCCTCTAGGATGACTGGTTAAGCTTTAATAATATTTTTAGAACAGTGAAGCCTACAGTTTACTTCGTCAGATTACCGGAAACACTGTCTAAATAATATTGGTATAATACAGTATTAAAATATTTTAAGTCACATCAATCACATCAAGGTTATACAACAGAGCAGAAATGATATATTTACCAGTCCGGACGGACAACGTTCCCCCTGGAAGCCTTCCTATGTTTCTCCTCGATATCTCTAAATCCTATCTATTTATTACAAACCCGAATATCGCCTGGGGGCAGAACGTGGCACCTCACGTATCATGAGATATTGCGACAACTCCGAGAGACGTATTTTTCTCTTAGAAGACCAGACTTACTGTCGCCAGTTGGTTGACATCCCCTGGTCGTAAAGCAGAACTCGCGGAGGTATTACGTAACAACTGGCCACATGGCATTCGCATCTGGTCTGGGTGTGTATTAGGGGTACGGTCGCGCGGAGGTATTACGTAACAAAGTGCCCACCTAGTCTAAGTGCATATTGGGACTGCACACGGCCCTCTAAAACAAATTAATATCGCCACAGGCGAAAAGAAATTAAGAGCATGTTCCGTCACACACCCCCACCTCAAAAAGGATATTTCCTCTACTCTAGGAATAGGGAAATATACTACAATAAAACAAATGTGCGTTAATCGACGCATCCAGGCATTTATAACACATAGTAATAAGGTGACTACCAGTAATCACACTGAGTCTCTGAGTCCCTGGTATACAATAAAATATATAAAAACAAAACATAAATCAAGAATGTCAACACATTATCATAACGTTCAAATTCGGGACAGGGCATCAGCGATTACATTGGATGTGCCCTTGATATGTTCAATGGTAATTGGGAATTCCTGCAGAAGAAGACTCCATCTCAAAACTCTCTGGTTGGTGGCTTTCATTCAGTGAATGAAAGTAAGCGGATTATGGTTCGTCAAGACAACCACTTGATGCAATGCCGATTTCACGTAGATCTGAAAATGCTTCAGAGCTTGTACCATGGCCAAAGCTTCCTTCTCTATAGTGGAATAGTTCATCTGGTGTTTTTCAAACGTTTTGGAGAAGAAACTTACAGGATGGTCCAGTCCATTTTCGTCTTCCTGGAACAGCCCACGTCACTGGCATCCACAGCCAGCTTGAAAGGTTTCCGGTAGTCTGGTGCTGCCATCACGGGAGACGAGGAGAGCATCTGCTTGAGATGGTTGAATGACTTCTCGCATTTATCTGACCACTGGAACTTCGTTTCCTTCTTTTTCAGTGTCGCACATTTTCGAGGTTTTCTCCGATGGGTATGCTGTCGAATCCGTGTAGCGTTGGGTTCCAAGCGTACATCCTGGCTTAAGGTATTGGTAACCGTTGGAAGGTCCTGACAAATGGAAACATTGTCTTGTATCAATGTAGTCAACTTTGCTCGCTCATCACTCATTGAATTATAAGCTACGCTAGCCTTCCCCTTAAACTTAGACATGGCTAACAATGTCCACTTAGACTGCGGCCAATTTAGCTGCTTGACGGCCCGTTCAAAAAGTCGGAAGAACAAATCTACCTCCTGGTCGTCAAATACAGGCACTGATCTATAAGCCTCCGACATGTTAAACCCATTTCCTACTTCTCGCCTAACTTCTTCAGTATTCAACTTTAACTCATGTTCCACCTTTAATTTTGCAAACTGGAATTCTCTATCCCTATCTCTCTCTTCGTTCTCTCTCTCTCTTCTCTCTCCCTTTCTCTCTCCCTCTCTCTATCCTCTCTATCTCTCTCTCTCTCTCTCTCTCTCTCTCTCTCTCTCTCTCTCTCTCTCTCTCTCTCTCTCTCTCTCTCTCTCTCTCTCTCTCCCCCTCTCTATCCCTCTCTCTATCTCTCTCTCTATCTAATGCACGTTCTTCTCTTTCGTACTCAAGTTTTTTAAAAGCTAATTGTTATTCCACACTTAACTCATTTATCTCTATCTCTGGAACAATCTCACTGTCTTCCATAACAGGCCTATCACCAAAAACTTCCTGGATAATAATTGTCTTTATATCACCTAAGGTTTTTTCTGATGTTAAATCAATTTCCCGCTCACTTGCGATTTCAACTAACTCGGCCTTACGTGCTCGGTTAATCTCCACTACACTGAGCGTATGCCTATCCAGCAAATTCTTATCCATGTTTAGATGTGACGCACTTATTATTAATTTTTTCTAGTGAACAACGTTGCTACTTCTAGTAATTTGTAAAAATAATTTATAAAGCCCCCATTTATAAACAATACTTTCTGAAATATGCATGTCCCGTTTCAGATCCAGGACGAGCGCCACAATTTTCACTCCTGTCACGGGGATCCTATAATACCCGTAACTGAATGAAACACGATTATCCAAATATCTCTCCTAACTGTATATCTATTAGATATCTCTGTATCGGGCAGTCCAATACCCGCGTGGCTCGGTTCTAGGTATATCAGAGATAAGATCTTATATAAAGTATATATATAGCACGTTTAGTTCACTAGAAAACACAACAAAACACAATACTCTTTGGAATCTGTATTAATACTACGCTGACAAATGCCGCAGTAGTTAATTAACAACAACAATATAATAACAACCCAGAACTAATCACTTAATTAGTTAATCACTAGGTGTCTAGTTTACACAATATTCTAATCACTTCACCGTGACACAACACCCACACGTGTGATAATTGAGAAACGCTTCCAGGGGAACTTAATTAATAAAGGAATTACAACTATTCCTAACTGGTTAATTTTTAATTAACCCTTAACTACTCATTCAGTAACCTTGTAATACAGACTTAATACTGGTACCTATCACAATAAAGACAATAACCTACAGTTTACCTAGGTCCTCTAGGATGACTGGTTAAGCTTTAATAATATTTTTAGAACAGTGAAGCCTACAGTTTACTTCGTCAGATTACCGGAAACACTGTCTAAATAATATTGGTATAATACAGTATTAAAATATTTTAAGTCACATCAATCACATCAAGGTTATACAACAGAGCAGAAATGATATATTTACCAGTCCGGACGGACAACGTTCCCCCTGGAAGCCTTCCTATGTTTCTCCTCGATATCTCTAAATCCTATCTATTTATTACAAACCCGAATATCGCCTGGGGGCACAACGCGGCACCTCACGTATCATGAGATATTGCGACAACTCCGAGAGACGTATTTTTCTCTTAGAAGACCAGACTTACTGTCGCCAGTTGGTTGACATCCCCTGGTCGTAAAGCAGAACTCGCGGAGGTATTACGTAACAACTGGCCACATGGCATTCGCATCTGGTCTGGGTGTGTATTAGGGGTACGGTCGCGCGGAGGTATTACGTAACAAAGTGCCCACCTAGTCTAAGTGCATATTGGGACTGCACACGGCCCTCTAAAACAAATTAATATCGCCACAGGCGAAAAGAAATTAAGAGCATGTTCCGTCACACACCCCCACCTCAAAAAGGATATTTCCTCTACTCTAGGAATACGGAAATATACTACAATAAAACAAATGTGCGTTAATCGACGCATCCAGGCATTTATAACACATAGTAATAAGGTGACTACCAGTAATCACACTGAGTCTCTGAGTCCCTGGTATACAATAAAATATATAAAAACAAAACAGAAATCAAGAATGTCAACACATTATCATAACGTTCAACTTCGGGACAGGGCATCAGCGATTACATTGGATGTGCCCTTGATATGTTCAATGGTAATTGGGAATTCCTGCAGAAGAAGACTCCATCTCAAAACTCTCTGGTTGGTGGCTTTCATTCTGTGAATGAAAGTAAGCGGATTATGGTTCGTCAATGATGCAATGCCGATTTCACGTAGATCTGAAAATGCTTCAGAGCTTGTACCATGGCCAAAGCTTCCTTCTCTATAGTGGAATAGTTCATCTGGTGTTTCTCAAACGTTTTGGAGAAGAAACTTACAGGATGGTCCAGTCCATTTTCGTCTTCCTGGAACAGCACAGCTCCAGCTCCCACGTCACTAGCATCCACAGCCAGCTTGAAAGGTTTCCGGTAGTCTGGTGCTGCCATCACGGGAGACGAGGAGAGCATCTGCTTGAGATGGTTGAATGACTTCTCGCATTTATCTGACCACTGGAACTTCGTTTCCTTCTTTTTCAGTGTCGCACATTTTCGAGGTTTTCTCCGATGGGTATGCTGTCGAATCCGTGTAGCGTTGGGTTCCAAGCGTACATCCTGGCTTAAGGTATTGGTAACCGTTGGAAGGTCCTGACAAATGGAAACATTGTCTTGTATCAATGTAGTCAACTTTGCTCGCTCATCACTCATTGAGTTATAAGCTACGCTAGCCTTACCCTTAAACTTAGACATGGCTAACAATGTCCACTTAGACTGCGGCCAATTTAGCTGCTTGACGGCCCGTTCAAAAAGTCGGAAGAACAAATCTACCTCCTGGTCGTCAAATACAGGCACTGATCTATAAGCCTCCGACATGTTAAACCCATTTCCTACTTCTCGCCTAACTTCTTCAGTATTCAACTTTAACTCATGTTCCACCTTTAATTTTGCAAACTGGAATTCTCTATCCCTATCTCTCTCTTCGTTCTCTCTCTCTCTTCTCTCTCCCTTTCTCTCTCCCTCTCTCTATCCTCTCTATCTCTCTCTCTCTCTCTCTCTCTCTCTCTCTCTCTCTCTCTCTCTCTCTCTCTCTCTCTCTCTCTCTCTCTCTCTCTCTCTCTCTCTCTCTCTCTCTCTCTCCCCCTCTCTATCCCTCTCTCTATCTCTCTCTCTATCTAATGCACGTTCTTCTCTTTCGTACTCAAGTTTTTTAAAAGCTAATTGTTATTCCACACTTAACTCATTTATCTCTATCTCTGGAACAATCTCACTGTCTTCCATAACAGGCCTATCACCAAAAACTTCCTGGATAATAATTGTCTTTATATCACCTAAGGTTTTAGCTGATGTTAAATCAATTTCCCGCTCACTTGCGATTTCAACTAACTCGGCCTTACGTGCTCGGTTAATCTCCACTACACTGAGCGTATGTCTATCCAGCAAATTCTTATCCATGTTTAGATGTGACGCACTTATTATTAATTTTTTCTAGTGAACAACGTTGCTACTTCTAGTAATTTGTAAAAATAATTTATAAAGCCCCCATTTATAAACAATACTTTTTGAAATATGCATGTCCCGTTTCAGATCCGGGACGAGCGCCACAATTTTCACTCCTGTCACGGGGATCCTATAATACCCGTAACTGAATGAAACACGATTATCCAAATATCTCTCCTAACTGTATATCTATTAGATATCTCTGTATCGGGCAGTCCAATACCCGCGTGGCTCGGTTCTAGGTATATCAGAGATAAGATCTTATATAAAGTATATATATAGCACGTTTAGTTCACTAGAAAACACAACAAAACACAATACTCTTTGGAATCTGTATTAATACTACGCTGACAAATGTACTGCCGCAGTAGTTAATTAACAACAACAATATAATAACAACCCAGAACCAATCACTTAATTAGTTAATCACTAGGTGTCTAGTTTACACAATATTCTAATCACTTCACTGTGACACAACACCCACACGTGTGATAATTGAGAAACGCTTCCAGGGGAACTTAATTAATAAAGGAATTACAACTCTATTCGTAACTGGTTAATTTTTAATTAACCCTTAACTACTCATTCAGTAACCTTGTAATACAGACTTAATACTGGTACCTATCACAACAAAAACAATAACCTACAGTTTACCTAGGTCCTCTAGGATGACTGGTTAAGCTTTAATAATATTTTTAGAACAGTGAAGCCTACAGTTTACTTTGTCAGATTATCTCTAAAACCTATCTATTTATTACAAAACCGAATATCGCCTGGGGGCACAACGCGGCACCTCACGTATCATGAGATATTGCCACATCTCCCAGAGACGTATTTTTCTCTTAGAAGACCAGACTAACTGTCGCCAGTTCATTGACATCCCCTGGTCGTAAACCAGAACTCGCGGAGGTATTACGTAACTACTGGCCACATGGCCTCCGCACCTGGTCTGGGTGTGTATTAGGGGTACGGTCGCGCGGAGGTATTACGTAACAAAGTGCCCAGCTAATCTAAGTGCATATTGGGACTGCACATGGCCCTCTAAAACAAATTAATATCGCCACAGGCGAAAAGAAATTAAGAGCATGTTCCATCACAACAGTATATACAAAATAAAAATAATTGAAACTTTGGTATCTCTCTCTCTCTCTGTCTCTCTCTCTCTCTCTCTCTCTCTCTCTCTCTCTCTCTCTCTCTCTCTCTCTCTCTCTCTCTCTCTCTCTCTCTCTCTGTCTCTCTCTCTCTCTGTTATAAATAACTGACCATTTTAATGGCACCAGGCCTGGAGCTTATAAAACGTTTAGAGTCCAGACTCAAAACTCTGAGACACTAATGTCATGACAACGCCATACAATTTATAAACACGTGCCCAGGTATTACAAGAAACCTACTTTTGTGCTTAAGCACCATTCATTCTTATCAACATTGCCAGAATCATTCTAATGGTACACTGGGTTGAGGGGGAAGGGAGAAGAGGTTATTGCCAGCATACACGTTAACAAATGCGAACAATATCCTTTACAAAACTGTTTTTGATATATACTTTTAGTAGGGTGAGGGTAGTAGAAAAAAAAAAGAGTATTCTTTGTACACCTTTGAAAATGTTTATAGCATATATCAATTAATTTAGTTACCATGTTTGACTAATCAGTCTGTTTTTAATTCGACAGCCCAGTAAAGGACAAAGTTATTGTAAATGATCGGTGGGGATACAATACACGCTGTCAACATGGTGGTTTCTGGGACTGTACTGACAAGTTCAATTCTGGTTAGTGCATCCTTCATTTGTATTGCTGATCACAGTCCCTTAGGAATGATATGTGAAGGGGGGAGGGGTCGCTATAGTGTACATGTATATGATTTATATAGAGTAGGTAAAAAAGTAAATGATTTGGAACTCAAGTGGAGGGTGCAGAGACACCCTGGTCCTCACCTCCTGGTTCCTACAGTCTGTCTATATATGGTTCAGTAGTTTCATCTTTAGGAATGTACAGTGCTGGCCTACATATATGTTAAGTAGAGAAGATTATGAACACCAAAACCAACCCCTCGCCCGCTACCAACCCTGGTCGGACTGCTTGTGCCTTCCTTGCACATGCCAGCGCGAGCGGTCCCCTCTTCCTCCCGCCTCAAACCTTTTCTTGGCCTGGACGGAGGAGCCGGCGAAAGTCAACACCTCCGCCCATGGCAGCTTATTATGAATGTGCACATTAAAACCTATGACCTGACCTGACCTGTCAGATCATGGGGAGGAACAGAGGTTGTTAAAACAAACCTCTGTCTAAGTTGCATAATGGATGTTTCCCACGAAAAGTAACTACTTTTATTTTGAAATAATATAAAGAAAATACCTTGAAGTAAATGCCCTTAAAGAGTACAGTCATACAATTACATTTCCTAGAATTTTTTTTTTTTAAACATTGGAAAATCTATAAATGGTGACAGACAGATTTTGAAGTTAAAATAATTATGGCACACGCTCTGCATTCAGAATTCTTTGACAGCATGACAGTAGCTACAGTTTTGGGACTTGATTCACTATACTCTTGCAAGTTTGTGATCTCACAGAGCAATGCAAAAAGGCATCTGATGTATAGATTTGATTTGGTTTATTTTCTATTTTTACTCATGATTCTTGAGGAAGGAAGGAATGAAATATTTTATTTAACGATGCACTCAACACATTTTATTTACAGTTATATGGAGTCAAACATATGGTTAAGAACCACAGATATATTGAGAGAGAAAACCCGCTGTCGCCACTCCATGGGCTTCTCTTTTCGATTAGCAGCAAGGGATCTTTTATATGAACTATCCCACAGACAGGATAGTACATACCACGGCCTTTGTTACACCAGTTGTGGAGCACTGGCTGGAACGAGAAATAGCCCAATGGTCCCACCGACAGGAATCGATCCAAATCGATCGCGTATCAGGCGAGCGCTGTACCATTGAGCTACGTCCCACCCTTGATTCTTGAGGAAGCCACGGTTTATACAGCAGCACATTACAATTTGTATATTCTTGAGTTAATTATGGAACGCTTACCAGTAGAATAAATGAACAAATAAAGGTAAATATATAGAAACTATGAGTAAATTCACCTCAAAATATAGGCTTTTAATATTTAATGTTAAAATGTTGGTCAAACGTTTAAAAATATACATACCAAACATCCTTTACTTTCTTTTAAGCAGACTAACTGTCGACTTTTAAATTTCAAAAGTCTACAGTTATTTTGATATCAAACTTCAAAAACGTACCAAACTTGTTTTACTTTTTTTAAAGCAGTCTAGGTGTAAACCAACATTCTTTTATAATTGCACACCATTATTATTATTAATATCCACTAACTAACAGGCCTCGAGCTTAATTCACGAACTTCTTGCAACATTGCAATCTTGCAGTACAATGCAAAATAACACACAAGCACGATGCATTGTTGCTTAAAACAGTTTATGAGAGCTTTGTCAATTCAAAGGCCTCCGATTTTGTTTTTCAGGCAAACTGATGCCTCATAAATGGGAGGATTGTACGACTTTTGATAAACAATCCTGGGGATACAGACGCACTGCAACTGTGGATGAACTTTATTCAATAAAGGAACTCATTGCCTTGCTTATTGAAGTTGTCAGTTGTCAGGTAGTAATCATTTTACATTAATCAGGGACTGAAAAATATTATTAGCAATTTGGTGAACTTGTTAAGAAGTTTCAATAAGCTAAATGAAATACAACACAATTAATGCTCTATAAATAATGGTATTTCTGATTTTCAAATGAGCTTTCTTGCAATTTAATAATAATGATATATATTTATAAAATGCAGCTTTAATTAAAGGGACTGTCCTGAGTTTGCAGCCATTGTAAGATGTTTGCAATAACAGAGCCTTGTTGGCGACTACTATTTCATACTAAATACATTTTCTTGTTTAGAATACCAGTGTCTGTATATCGAATGTGTTTGCTGTCGTATACTAATGTTTGTAGCACTCAGTTTTTACTTTAATTCGTGATATATATGTTTTTCGTACATACGAAATTATTGGGAGGTAAAATCCAGTTTGTGCTACTACAAGCATTAGGACAATAATAAACACCTTGTAAATACAGACACTGATATTTTAAATAAGAAAATGTATTTAAATTTATATGTTACGGACACATTTTACAATGGTTGTAAACTCAGGACTGTCCCTTTAATGTTTGTTTAATGATATCCCAGCACATACATGCACCTGTACTTATCTATGGACATTAGCTGTGTGACATGTTGTGAGCTTGGTACTTTGCGACATAATTTATTGTTAGTCTTGGTGAACAGCAGAAAACGTATGCTTGGCACATCCTACTTGGGCTGAAACTCTACTAGACTGGTATTCAACTGTTAAGTAAGCCTTTGCCTCAACTCTACCAGACCAGTGTTCAAGGTGTTATAGAGGATGGACACTGGCCTCGGTGGCGTCATGGTTAAGCCATCGGACATAAGGCTGGTGGGTACAGGGTTCGCTGCCCGGTACCAGCTCCCACCCAGAGCGAGTTTTAATGACTCACTGGGTAGATGTAAGGCCACTACATCCTCTTCTCTCTCACTAACCACTAACAATTAACAACTAACCCACTGTCCTGTACAGACAGCCCAGATAACTGAAGTGTGTGCCCAGGACAGCGTGCTTGAACCTTAATTGGATATAAGCACGAAAATAGGTTGATTCAAATAAATGAAAAGAGGATGGACCTTAACTCTACTGCATCAGTGTTCTAAGTTTTATAAAGCCCAGGTCTTAACTACTACCAGTGGTATATCAAATGGTATATTAAAGGCTTTGGTATGTACTGCTCTTTCTGTGCATATCCAAAATCCCTTTCTGTTAATGAAAACATTTAACAAGTTTCCTCTGAAGACTACATGTCAGAATCATTGACACCAATAGCCAATGATTAATTAAAGCCGCACGCCCTAGTTCCATCCAGCGAAAATAAATTATAATTTGGTTAATCTACAAACCTGTAACACACTTAGATCACGTTTTTATCAATTGGAGTTAAAAAGCAGGTTTTATATCGATAAATACCATGGGAATCGCCATGTCCCAATTGCTTGAAATAATTTTGAAAGTTAGTATTCTGATGTCACCGGTAGATGTCGCTCGAAGCACAACAATGCCTACGTCACGACAAATTTCACAGAGTGCGCACAGACTTGGGATGCGTTCTTTTCACCTCTCCTGGACATGTTCCAACTGTTATGTCCTGGTTGTATCCCCTCTCCAGATATCGTAAGACTTTTGTATTGAGACACTTACTTGTCTGAACTTTATTGTTACTGAAAACGTTCACAAACTGTGAAGAAAAATCTCACAAATGAACAACAAGCAAACGACAACAAATCGGATGTTGATTGCGCGAACCGTGCACAAGAAAACAAACCGAACCAAAATGATAACGGTCACGTGGTATACCAACGTCTGTGACGTGTACACAGGAAGATTCGCTCTAAAAATAGATTGGACCTCGCTTGCTTAACGGTTTTTTCTCGAGAGCACGCGGCTTGTTAAGAAATACAAAAAATGCATTTCGTGGTTTTACAAACATCAGGATTACCAGGATTACCAAAAAGCACTTCAGGTGAATGGAAATGTGTATTCTAAATAATAAAATGTAAGTAAAGTGCAATTTTATTTGTGAAAAAAATGGGTTTAATAGCGAAAAACAACGCCGTAATGGTTAACAACTAGCCGTAACTAGGGCGTATCCCTTTATTCAACGTATTCTAGTGGTATCATATAAACAAAAATCTACTCTACTGTACCAGTGTTCAAAGTATAGTCTAGGCTTTAACTAAATTAGACAAGTGTTCATGTTTTTGTTTTGTTTTGTTTTGATACTACAGGCCTTTAACTGTATTTAGTTTATGGAGCTCGAGTCTGGACTCTACTAAACCAATATTTAACATTAAACACAACACTTTTCATGTCCTGATACATGTTCCCAGGAAATCTCTAAATATTTTATAGTTTTGGCGGGAACCTTCTGGTGAATGTGGGTCCCACATCCTATGGAACAATTGCACCAATCTACGAGGAGCGACTCCGACAAATGGGATCATGGCTGGGTGTGAACGGTGATGCTATGTACGCCACCAAGCCTTGGAAAAATCAAAACGACTCCATGACACCCGGGGTGTGGTAAGTTCTTTGATCTTCAATGGTCTGCAGTTCTTGTAGCAGATGAGTAGAGTCAAATATAGATTATTATTACCTATATGGTTAAAAATATCTTGATATATATCAAAGTGATACATCCCACTAGAACGCAAAGTGGGCCGTAACACTTCGACGTCATCGATTGGTGCACTACAACCTTATATGAAAGTCAACCTAACGAGTCGAGTGATATCAGTTAATATCAATTATGGGTAATAAATAGGATATTAAACTTGCCAGTGGAGGATCCAGAAAGTTCATTTGGGAGGGTGGGGGGGGCAGTGACATGAGGTGGAATGCCAAGAGAACTTTGGGGGAGGTTTGGAGTGGGGGTTGTAATTTTTTTTATAATTAATATATAATTTACCCCTGCCCCCCCCCCCCCCACCCCACCCACCCCACCCCCGATATGCCTCTGCTTGCTACCATTTCATGTTTATGTTTCTTGTGAAATCATTTCCATTGTCACTTGCTCATGACAACTGAAAATAATTTCACTCGGGACATAAACACAATAGGAAATGGCAGCTGGTTTAATATCCTATAATGATACATTGATTTCAGGGATGTGTACATATAGTTCGAATCTAGGCATATTCTTTTACATGTGCAACTGTACATAAATGAACATTTAAACAATACAAAGAAAGAAATGTTTTATTTAAGAACGCACTTAACACATTTTATTTACGGTTATATGGCGTCAGACATATGGTTAAGGACCACACAGATTTTGAGAGGAAACCCGCTGTAGCCACTACATGGGCTACTCTTCCGATTAGCACCAACGGATCTTTTATTTGCACTTCCCACAGGCAGGATAGCACAAACCATGGCCTTTGTTGAATCAGTTATGGATCACTGGTCGGTGCAAGTGGTTTACACCTACCCATTGAGCCTTGCGGAGCACTCACTCAGGATTTGGAGTCAGTATCTGGATTAAAAATACCATGCCGCGACTGGGATCCGAACCCAGTACCTACCAGCCTGTAGACCGATGGCCTACCACGACGCCACCGAGCCTGATATTAAACAATACATACGTGTGTGTACAGTACATCGATTGAATATCAACTTTACACCCATAAAAGGTTTTCTGAGAGAGAGAGAGAGAGAGAGAGAGAGAGAGAGAGAGAGAGAGAGAGAGAGAGAGAGAGAGAGAGGAGAGAGAGAGAGAGAGAGGGGGGTAGGTAGGTACGTAGGTAGGCGAGTGGGTAGGGGGTCATAGCAGACATTTTTCATTCATTTTTAATTAACCCTTAACTACTCATTCAGTAACCTTGTAATACAGAATTAATACTGGTACATATCTCAATAAAGACAATAACCTACAGTTTACCTAGGTCCTCTAGGATGACTGGCTAAGCTTTAATATTTTAGACAGTGAAGCCTACAATTTACTTCGTCAGATTACCGGAAACACTGTCTAAATAATATTGGCATAATACAGTATTTAAATATTTAAAGTCACATCAGTCACATCAAGGTTATACAACAGAGCAGAAAAATATATTTACCAGTCCTGACGGACAGGTTCCCCAGGAGCCTTCCAAATGTTTCTCCTCGGTATCTTTAAAATCCTAGCTATTTATTATAAAACCGAATATCGCCTGGGGGTACAACGCGGTACAGAATCCCTACATGTGATCTTTTATTTGCACTTCCCACAGGCAGGATAGCACAAACTATGGCCTTTGTTAAATCAGTTATGGATCACTGGTCGGTGCAAGTGGTTTACACCTACCCATTGAGCCTTGCGGAGCACTCACTCAGGGTTTGGAGTCAGTATCTGGATTAAAAATACCATGCCGCGACTGGGATCCGAACCCAGTACCTACCAGCCTGTAGACCGATGGCCTACCACGACGCCACCGAGGCTGGTATTAAACAATACATACGTGTGTGTACAGTACATCGATTGAATATCAACTTTACACCCATAAAAGGTTTTCTGAGAGAGAGAGAGAGAGAGAGAGAGAGAGAGAGAGAGAGAGAGAGAGAGAGAGAGAGAGAGAGAGAGGAGAGAGAGGGGGGGGGTAGGTACGTAGGTAGACGAGTGGGTAGAGGGTCATAGCAGACATTTTTCATTCTGTATTTTTGTAAAAGTATTGTTTCTAAATTGTTATATAATGTCGTTATGTTAAAGGTACACTAGCAAGGCTGGGACGTCTGGAACTGACGTCTATGCCATCACTCTAAAGGGGCCATCTTCAGTCCTTACTCTGGCAGATCCTGTGGTTTCCAGTGATACAACAGTCAGTCTCCTTGGATACTCTGGAAGTCTAAAATACAAGCCGGGAGTGGCTGGTGGAATTGAGTTTGTTGCACCTGGTTTAAATATAGAGGACATTCCTTTTCTGTGGGCGTGGACATTTAAAATGACGGGCCTGAAAAATGCATAAATAAAACTGGGTTTTTTATTATCCTTTTATGAACATTATACCATTACAACCATATTATTCCAGAAAGAACAAATTTAGTTTTAATTGGTATAGTTATGAAAGAAAGAAAGAAAGAAATGTTTTATTTAACGATGCACTCAACACATTTTATTTACAGTTATATGGCGTCAGAAATATGGTTAAGGACCATACAGATTTGGAGTGGAAAGCCGCTGTCGCCACTACATGGGCTACTCTTTCCAATTAGCAGCAAGGGATCTTTTATTTGCGCTTCCCACAGGCAGGATAGCACAAACCATGGCCTTTGTTGAACCAGTTATGGATCACTGGTCGGTGCAAGTGGTTTACACCTACCCATTGAGCCTTGCGGAGCACTCACTCAGGGTTTGGAGTCGGTATCTGGATTAAAAATCCCATGCCTCGACTGGGATCCGAACCCAGTACCTACCAGCCTGTAGACCGATGGCCTAACCACGACGCCACCGAGGCCGGTGGTATAGTTATGAATAAAATTCAGGACTCTATCAAATATTTTCTTTTATTTAATATATAATTATGTATTGTTATAGTAAACAACTATTACATATTTTTCTGTTTAAATTGTTTAAACTGTAGCATGTTCTTAAACAATAATTTACAGCAAACAAATTGACATGTTTGTTACGAACCAAAATCTAACGAATCCTAGATAACATGCATTTTTTTAGTTTTCATAAATGCAATAAAAAAAAAATCCACAAACAAATCCATAAAACCCCATCATGAGCAAGATTTTTTTCATTTTACCAAACAATGCAAGTCATCTTGTGATAAAACATTGCAAAAATAATTAATTTTGTTGAGTATGCATAATATGCATTGTCACGGGGATCCTATAATACCCGTAACTGAATAAAACACGATTATCCAAATATCTCTTCTAACTGTATATCTATTAGATCTCTCTGTATCGGGCAGTCTAATACCCGGGTGGCTCGTCTCTAGGTGTAATCAGAGATACGATCTTATATAAATATATATAATATAGCACGTTTAGTTCACTAGAAGACACAACAAAACACAATACACTTTGGAATCTGTATTAACACTACGCTGACAAATGTACTTGCCGCAGTAGTTAATTAACAACAACAAATATAACAACCCAGAACTAATCACTTAATTAGTTAATCACTAGGTGTCTAGTTCACACAATATTCTAATCACTTCACCGTGATACAACCCGCACACGTGTGATAATTGAGAAACGCTGCCAGGGGAACTTAATTAATAAAGGAATTACAACTCTATTCCTAACTGGTTAATTTTTAATTAACCCGTAACTACTCATTCAGTAACCTTGTAATACAGAATTAATACTGGTACATGTCACAATAAAGACAATAACCTACAGTTTACCTAGGTCCTCTAGGATGACTGGCTAAGCTTTAATATTTTAGACAGTGAAGCCTACAATTTACTTCGTCAGATTACCGGAAACACTGTCTAAATAATATTGGCATAATACAGTATTAAAATATTTAAAGTCACATCAGTCACATCAAGGTTATACAACAGAGCAGAAAAATATATTTACCAGTCCTGTCGGACACGTTCCCCGGGAGCCTTCCAAATGTTTCTCCTCGGTATCTTTAAAATCCTAGCTATTTATTATAAAACCGAATATCGCCTGGGGGTACAACGCGGTACAGAATCCCTACATGTGATATTTCCACAGCGACCAAGACGGTATATTTTCTTAGATGGTCAGACTTACTGTCGCCATTCAGCTAGCAATACCCCGATTGTAAACCGAACTAGCGGAGGTATTACGTAACTACTGGCCACATGGCCTCCACACCTGGTCTAGTGCATATTGGGACTGCACAGCTTTACCACGTCGCGCGGGGGTATTACGTAACCAAGCTGCACACGGCCCTCTAAAACAATTAACATCGCCACAGGCGAAAAGATAAGAGCATGTACCGTCACATGCATTTTGAATTAATACAGAAGAATATTTTATAAATAAAACAAATCAGATTCATTAAGGGATTGAAAAATATAACATATCAGGATCTATGATGGCTAATAATGTCAACAACTTGGTGAATTTTGTTTGAAAATGTGCAACCAAATTAAAGTTCTCTCAAGCCAAAGAAAATTCAACAAACTAAAGGCTCATATACACATCGATTGCTAAATTAGCTTTTTGTACAATTTGTTATTAAATAGATTAGCCGAATTGAATGTCAATTCCTATCTGTTGATTTTCTGACTGACTGCTGCATACATGTTACTTGTATATTCCACACATTCAATTTCTCAGTTAAAATACACTGGGTTTAAAACAAATCTCCCCCCCCCCCCCCCCCCCACACACACACATTGATTTATGGGTATGAATAGAATAAAACGGATGTTTAACAACACCCCAGCACAACAATTACGGGTATGAAGTCATAATTCAATTATAGACCAAAATACCTTTAGAAAATAGAATATGATAACAGTTATCATATTCTATTTTCTAAAGGTATTTTGGTTGATGGTTGATTAAAATTAATTTTGAAACGAGTTAAATATACAAATGTACATTTGCCCGCAAATGTAATGTTTGATCGAAGGCGTTAGCCTGAACAAAAATGAAACATTTGCGGGCATCAAATAGACAATAACACCTGCAAATCTAAAAACTCCATATGGTTATGTCCATTGTAAACTGAATCATTTTTTTACAGAACTAACTGTATATTTGGTATTTCTTGAAAAAAATATCTGGCTACAATTTAACTGTTGACCCTTGAATCGTCAACTTAGCCTGTTCCAATTGCCAATGACGTCACTTTCCGGGTGTTATTTTCATTTGATCCCGAAAAAAGAATGAAATTAACCAATCACAATACAAAACACATTCGCCATCAGTTTACAATTAAGTCAAGTTGCACTGTCTGCAGAATTGAAACTTACAACTATTAACAACCAATATCTAATTGCCGATCATTTGTCATATCCAATTAAAACAAAAATTTCAACATCTTGCCAACAATAAACTGATTTGAAGATGATTATAGATGAAACTATATGGATATTTATTCCGATACATATTAAACATTTTAAAATGTATATATATATATAAAAAAATAATTTGTGATGTAAAATTCACGATTAATCTAGTACAATGTATAAATTTTTTTTAATTAACTGAGATGAACATTCACATGTACAATTACAAACCAAGTTTCATTGATTTAGAACTTATAGTTAGTGAAAAACAAAAAATAAAGACAAAAATGTAACATTGAACTAACATTTTCTTAATTGCAGGAGTTGGGACCATAACCCATTGACCTCATGGTATAAAGAAGTAGTGGGTGAAATGGCAAAAATGTGGCAATGATAACCATGTTGTCACGGGGATTCTATAATACCCGTAACTGAATTAAACACGATTATCAAAATATCTCTCCTAACTGCATATCTATTAGATCTCTCTGTAACAGGCAGTTCAAAACCGCTTTGGCTCGTCTCTAGGTATGATCAGAGATACGATCTTATATAAAGTATATGTAATATAGCACGTTTAGTTCACTAGAAAACACAACAAAAACACAATACACTTTGGAATCTGTATTAACCTACGCTGACAAATGTATTGCCGCAGTAGTTAATTAATAACAACAATAATAACAACCCAGACTTGATCACTTAATTAGTTAATCTCTAGGTGTCTAGTTTACACAATATGCGAATCACTTGACCGTGACACAACACCCACACGTGTGATAATTGAGAAACGCTTCTAGGGGAACTTAATTAATAAAGGAATTACAACACTATTCCTAACTGGTTAATTTTTAATTAACCCTTAATTACTCGTTCAATAACGTGTGATAATTGAGAAACGCTGCCAGGAGAACTTAATTAATAAAGGAATTACAACACTATTCCTAACTGGTTAATTTTTAATTAACCCTTAACTACTCATTCAGTAACCATGTAACACAAAATTAATACTGGTACCTATCACAATAAAGACAATAACCTACAGTTTGCCTAGGTCTTCTAGGATGACTGGCTAAGCTTTATATTACCAAATACTCGTATAATGTTAGAACAATAAGACTACGATTTACTTCGTCAGATGACCGAAGACACTGTCTAAAGAATATTGGTATAATACAGTATTAAAATATTTAAAAGTCACATCAATCACATCAAGGTTATACAACAGAGCAGAAATAATATATATATTTACCAAAGTCCAAACGGACAACGTTCCCTGGGAGCCGTCCTATTTGCTTCTCCCAGATATCTCTAAACCATAGCTATTTATTATAAAACCAGAAAATCGCCTGGGGGTACAAGGCGGTACCTCACGTATCATCTGAATTTCCACAGCGACCAAGACGGCATATCTTTCTCTTAGATCGCCAGACTGGCTGTCGCCAACCGCGAGCAATCCCCTGGCCATAAACAGCACTACCGGAGATATTATGTAACTACTAGCCACATGGCCTCCACACCTGCTCTGGGTGTGTATTAGGCGTACCGATCGAGGACCGTCGCGCAGAAGTATTACGTAACAAGTTGCCCACCTGGATAAGTGCAATTTGGAACTGCACACGGCCTTCTAAAACAATTAATATCGCCACAGGCGAAAAGAGATTAAGAGCATGTACCGTCACACATGTTGATATAACATCACAGGTAAAGACTGTTCATGTAAGATACACAAGATAAACTGCATGCTATAAATAACAGAATTTTGAGATAACTGATAACTGGCCTCAGTGGTGCAGTGGTTAAAGGGACATACTCTAGTTTTTAAACACTAACGCATATTTGTGACTATTATAACCGTTTTTGATAACTTAAATCATACTTTACTTAGATTTTATTGTTTAGATTATCAATTTCCGTACATTCGAAGTGTGTTTGGTCATCCTAGTGTTTTTAATATCACAAATTGCATTTCTCAGATTTTTAAAAGTGCACATGCGTCTGAGAAGTAACAGTTATGGAGTCGAGTTTTAGTCTATTTTTAAAGGGTATTTCACCATTTCAAAGTCACAGACTCCTGTTTCACTCATTTGTAACTTTATCCAAATGTGTTACAGGTTCGTAGATTAACTAAACTTAGTGTTAATTTTCACGGGTTGAAACTAGGGTATGTCCCTTTAAGCCGTCGGACTACAGGCTGGTAGTACAGGGTTCGCAGCCCGGTACCGGTTCCAACCCAGAATGAGTTCTTTAGGGCTCAATGGGTAGGTGCAAGGACACCCTCTTCTCTCTCACTAACCACCAACTAACAACTAACCCAATGTTCTGGACAGACAGACCAGACAGCTGAGGTGTGTGCCCAGGACAGCGTGCTTGAACCTAAATTGGATATAAGCATGAAAATATGTTGACATGAAATGAATAACTGAAAACTGTCGTAGTTTGACACTGTATGTCTATTACTCTGTGTTAAGTTTTAATTACATGCTGTACTACCATACTCATCTATTTCTATAAAGTACACTGTCGTTTTGACACAAGGAATTACTTGGTGTCTCCTGCAGCTGAATTACGACGTTCTGCACAAACAGTCAGCTAGTCTGTCCTAATGCAATACGTCTTATGGTGTTAAATTATAAAATACATTACATAATTTCAAAAAATAGTCAGCTAGTCTGTCATAATGTAATACGTCTTATGGTGTTAAATTATAAAACACATTATATAATTTCAAAAGATAGTCAGCTAGTCTGTCATAATGTAATATGTCTTATAGTGTTAAAATTATAAAATACATTATATAATTTCAAAAAATAGTCGGCTATAGTCTGTCATAATGTAATACATGTACGTCTCATGGTGTTAAATTATAAAATACATTATATAAGTTCAAAAAATAGTCAGCTAGTCAGTCATAATGTAATACATGTATGTCTCATGGTGTTAAATTATAAAATACATTAATATATAATTGTAAGAAATAGTTGCACTATTTCAGGAAAACCAGGAAATCAGAAGAGTAAAATTAGAGCAAAATTACTGAAACAATTATCAAAGTACATTTAAAAATAATATTTTGTTAAATGTTAATTACTTTGTAAAAAAAAAAGTAGATTATAAAATTTAGAAAAGAATTTGACTACTCTATTTTCAGTCAAATGAATATATGAAAAAAAGGAGAAAAGAATAAATAACAGTCACTCAAAAGAGATTCTTGATTTTGTTTTTTAATCAACCGATTTGGAGTTAAATTTTGATTACTTTATAAAAACTAGATTAAAAAATAAAAAAATAATCTGACTACTGTATGTTTAGTCCAACACAATATAAAAAAATAAAAATGAATAGAAGTCGGTCAACAGTCCCATATCGGACACAGTCACTTGAGCAGGTCTGTCTGTTTTTAATCTGTCTTTGTGTGTTTTTAGTTTACACATCATGGTCATCTTTGGTTGCGTCGTCAATGTTGTGTAGTTCAGGGCTTGCGTGTACGCCCTCCTTCTGTTTCACCAGCATCTCCAACATATGCATCATCTGACTGATCTTCAGAGACTGCTCGGACAAATCATCCACACACTGACGCAAAAATGCTGTTTCACCTGAAGCCGAGCTGAAATGACAGGAAGAGAGAAATAAAGATGTGGTAAAATACAAGAGAAGAAGGACAGAGAAAATAAAGTTCAAAACATTTCCTTTAAAAATATTTTATGTATATAAAGATACATAGAGGATACTATGTGAGTGGCTGGTAAATATATATTTTACAATGAGTTGTTTTAGAAAGTATCTAATGAATAGCTAACAAAGGCAATTTAACATTTTTAAACAACAAATTATATGATATAAAGGTTATGAGTGGGATGTACAATTCCCCACCCACCCTCCCAAAAAAACATATTTCTGGCTCTTAAACTGTTAACTTATAAATCATTAGGTAGAAATTGGTATCTGTTGTGTTAATTCAGGAGATTGTTTGGATGTAGGTTGGTCATCACTAAGGAGAAGCCAATCGGAGGTCTTTAAATCAAACTCCATCAGTGAATATCACCATGCAATATCACACATTTTTATTCTTCAAATATGCGTGGGAAATAAAAAGAGAACAAAAGTCATTCATCAAAGGTCAAAATACAAAATTATATCTGGGCAGTTTATTTTACGTGTGCTTAATAATTGAATTTTACTGAATTATTTAATTCTGGACACTAATTATTTGGTTCAAGACCAAGACACTTAAGTATGTTACTACATGTATATAGTATGACAAAACATGTGAAGACGGTCTATAATATAATTAAAAAAAATTTTTTTTAAAAGGCAAGCAAAGTGGCTATCATCACCACTTCGCTTGCCTTTTTTCTTTTGCCATCACAGTTTCCTTGATCAAGCCCAGTTCATGCATCACATTCTCGATCCTGAAATAAAATATGTATTATGCCCCCAAAAAACAATATCTTAACCAATCCAATCTTGTAACCGTAATCCCACATTCTGGAAGGTTTGGATGAGTTACTCATTCTTTTAATAGGCTACATCTTTAAATCGGAGAAGTATGAAAGGTCTAAGACATTATGGATGACATTACACGTAAATAATAAAAGAATATTACTAAGTTAAACATACACATTCTCTGATAACTACTGTAGGTGAAAATCATTTTTTAAAGTTATTATCTTGATCCATGACCTTCTCATTGAGGGACAAGATCTACATTTGTAGCTCAGTAGGTAGAGCACTTGCCAGAGATGCTTTGATCATAGGATGGAATTGCTTTCGTGTACTCATTCTCTGACTGCATCGTCACATCGGTAGCAGGGACAAGATCTGCATGTGTAGCTCAGTAGGTAGAGCACTTGCCAGAGATGCTTTGATCATAGGATGGAATTGCTTTCGTGTACTCATTCTCTGACTGCATCGTCACATCGGTAGCAGGGACAAGATCTACATGTGTAGCTCAGTAGGTAGAGCACTTGCCAGAGCTGCTTTGATCATAGGATGGAATTGCTTTCGTGTACTCATTCTCTGACTGCATCGTCACATCGGTAGCAGGGACAAGATCTACATGTGTAGCTCAGTAGGTAGAGCACTTGCCAGAGATGCTTTGATCATAGGATGGAATTGCTTTCGTGTACTCATTCTCTGACTGCATCGTCACATCGGTAGCAGGGACAAGATCTACATGTGTAGCTCAGTAGGTAGAGCACTTGCCAGAGCTGCTTTGATCATAGGATGGAATTGCTTTCGTGTACTCATTCTCTGACTGCATCGTCACATCGGTAGCAGGGACAAGATCTACATTTGTAGCTCAGTAGGTAGAGCACTTGCCAGAGCTGCTTTGATCATAGGATGGAATTGCTTTCGTGTACTCATTCTCTGACTGCATCGTCACATCGGTAGCAGGGACAAGATCTGCATTTGTAGCTCAGTAGGTAGAGCACTTGCCAGAGATGCTTTGATCATAGGATGGAATTGCTTTCGTGTACTCATTCTCTGACTGCATCGTCACATCGGTAGCAGGGACAAGATCTACATGTGTAGCTCAGTAGGTAGAGCACTTGCCAGAGCTGCTTTGATCATAGGATGGAATTGCTTTCGTGTACTCATTCTCTGACTGCATCGTCACATCGGTAGCAGGGACAAGATCTACATGTGTAGCTCAGTAGGTAGAGCACTTGCCAGAGATGCTTTGATCATAGGATGGAATTGCTTTCGTGTACTCATTCTCTGACTGCATCGTCACATCGGTAGCAGGGACAAGATCTACATGTGTAGCTCAGTAGGTAGAGCACTTGCCAGAGATGCTTTGATCATAGGATGGAATTGCTTTCGTGTACTCATTCTCTGACTGCATCGTCACATCGGTAGCAGGGACAAGATCTACATGTGTAGCTCAGTAGGTAGAGCACTTGCCAGAGCTGCTTTGATCATAGGATGGAATTGCTTTCGTGTACTCATTCTCTGACTGCATCGTCACATCGGTAGCAGGGACAAGATCTGCATGTGTAGCTCAGTAGGTAGAGCACTTGCCAGAGCTGCTTTGATCATAGGATGGAATTGCTTTCGTGTACTCATTCTCTGACTGCATCGTCACATCGGTAGCAGGGACAAGATCTACATTTGTAGCTCAGTAGGTAGAGCACTTGCCAGAGCTGCTTTGATCATAGGATGGAATTGCTTTCGTGTACTCATTCTCTGACTACATCGTCACATCGGTAGCAGGGACAAGATCTACATGTGTAGCTCAGTAGGTAGAGCACTTGCCAGAGCTGCTTTGGTCATAGGATGGAATTGCTTTCGTGTACTCATTCTCTGACTGCATCGTCACATCGGTAGCAGGGACAAGATCTACATGTGTAGCTCAGTAGGTAGAGCACTTGCCAGAGATGCTTTGATCATAGGATGGAATTGCTTTCGTGTACTCATTCTCTGACTGCATCGTCACATCGGTAGCAGGGACAAGATCTACATGTGTAGCTCAGTAGGTAGAGCACTTGCCAGAGCTGCTTTGATCATAGGATGGAATTGCTTTCGTGTACTCATTCTCTGACTGCATCGTCACATCGGTAGCAGGGACAAGATCTGCATGTGTAGCTCAGTAGGTAGAGCACTTGCCAGAGCTGCTTTGATCATAGGATGGAATTGCTTTCGTGTACTCATTCTCTGACTGCATCGTCACATCGGTAGCAGGGACAAGATCTACATTTGTAGCTCAGTAGGTAGAGCACTTGCCAGAGCTGCTTTGATCATAGGATGGAATTGCTTTCGTGTACTCATTCTCTGACTACATCGTCACATCGGTAGCAGGGACAAGATCTACATGTGTAGCTCAGTAGGTAGAGCACTTGCCAGAGCTGCTTTGGTCATAGGATGGAATTGCTTTCGTGTACTCATTCTCTGACTGCATCGTCACATCGGTAGCAGGAACAAGATCTACATTTGTAGCTCAGTAGGTAGAGCACTTGCCAGAGCTGCTTTGATCATAGGATGGAATTGCTTTCGTGTACTCATTCTCTGACTGCATCGTCACATCGGTAGCAGGGATAGGTCTGGCACTCGCCAAATGCATATTTTGAAAACAATTGGTGAAATTTATTCATTTTATTTTGGCGAAATAATTTCATGAAATAATTGATATTTTGTTAGAAAATAACTGTGTTTCTGCAGGGGTTTTTTAAGTTTAATAGATAATTGGGCGTAATTTTCTGCTGGCCCTGGTCAGAACTAAATTGATCAATTTTCAAGTATACAGTAATCGATCATTGAAACATCACTAGGTCTGAAGTTTATAAATCCTTACAGGTTACACAAAATTAAAAGGGCTATTTAATAGGTTTTTTTGTTTATGCATATTTTCAATACTCAGAGGCCTGGAGCCAATTTCACAAAACATCGTAAATTTACCTCTGCGACTAGCAGTTAAACCGGTCATACATTTGCATGTGTCTGGAATCTATTTCATGCAGAAAATGACATCATTACGGAAGATGG
>NW_024533580.1:0-43856 GCF_016097555.1 Gigantopelta aegis | reverse complement strand
TAATCTTAGATAGAAGTTGGTCTTCTTAAATTTTCGTCCCACTTTTAACTTTAACAAATTTGAAAAAGTTTCTCCTTTAAAATTGTGTGAAATGTGTTGTTTAAACTTAAAAATAATATTTTAAAAATGAATTTTAAATGACCTTTTTCTTTTATAGTTTTAATGAAACCTTTGTAAATATTTGTCATTGATCAATGATAATATTTCTATGTATTTAATATTGATAATGTATTATTATTTGTAACATCAAAAGGTTGGATACCTTTAAGGTAAAAATCCTTGCCCTATTTTTGATCAGTGCATAATATATTCTTCTTCGTTTGTTGGTCAGATGTAAATGATGGAAAGTAAGGATGTATATCCTCCAAATCCTCTATAAATATCATCAACATAGAATTTATAGAACTTATGCTTACAAAGTTACAATTCTAATATAAATAACTCATTGTCTCCATCACAGCTGAAACTGTAACAAATGATTCAAAACACAATCATTCAGTATTCATATAGTTGATAGTATACCTGAGTTGACCCAACTTCCTATGGTTTCAACTAATCTGGTGGGTATTTCTTCTATATGTACATTCTTCTACTGAACAGCTATGGTACCTAATAATATCATTAATGTATTATTGAGTTATTAATGGTATTTAGTGTGTATACTTTTCGGGACATTTATTTAAAGGATCCATTTTTGCAAAGATGTCAGCTATTTTTGTAAATATGTCATCATATAAATGCACACAGCATTCGCACAATCAACAATCATCCTCATCATGTAGTATTCTGAGATAACTAGTAACATCCTGTTAAAAATTAATAACTTATGTACATGATAAAAAGTTTTGCATGCAATACCTTCTGGATTGTTATATTAAACCCCTTATGATGGCTTTTGTATGACAATGTATATTACTCCTACCTTGTCTTTGGTACTATCTGGTGTTGTCATTTCAAAATCAATTTCACCATTTATTTATTTTTATTGTATAAACGATGTCACATCCATTACATCACAGTGCATGAAATAATACAATTAGGTATGAACTTTCTGTTATATGTATATATTTACACATATACATTTCGCTTCAATCTGTCAAATATACTTGTTGAGTTAATAACATTAGTTATTTGTAGGCGGATATAATTGACATCACATGACTTAATCCTGGTTTTTGCCTGATGAAAAACTTTTAAAGTATGTACTTTAAAAAGGTCTAGACAACAGTAATAATGAATTAGAGCTCCTATATAAAAAAACTATATATTGTTCTGAATTTCCAATGATATGGCAATTTTTTATTAACACATGATAGTGTATAAAATAGTGGTGAATGATGGAGACTGTTAATGACAGTTTTTGGCTTGCTGAATAATCCATTTTTGTCAATGGAGTGACGATGACTAAGAGTGCTAAGTCACAAGTTTACAATAAAAAACCTGGTCAGTTGTCATTCTTAAGATTATAATTAACCTCGACCTTTTAAAATTAATCGAAGAAATACACTCACTTTTTCATAAAATAATACAAAAGGATGTCTAAATATTAAAAAAAAGGGAGTGCCATTTTACAGTCACTTATGCATTAGCTAACAATAGCTACTTTGTTATTACTCAATTATCAATAAATAGTACTGTTCAAAAGTCATACAGATTATGGTATTTCCTGAAGTCTTACTTGATTGGCTGTGACTATCTAGAATTTGCTATGGAAAGTTATTTCATTCAAGACAATGTGTCGTTATAGCTATAAGTGGGTTTTATTATGAATCAAATCTGACAAAACACTGAGTAATAGTTAAAGATTAAATAAAGGATATTGAATAGTAGAGCTTGCAATGTGTAGTCTGCAATTGTAATATCAATTTAATAGAACTTACTACTTTCTACAGTAGATTGTAACTTAATGATTCTTGTATGTACATACGTCAATGAGAAGGCGAGATGTTTTTAAATAATTCAATCACAAGCTTCTATTTTTTTTGTTTCATTATAAAAAAGTCAAAGTGTTAACTAGATGTCCAGTTACTCAGTTATTACTATCACTGGTTAATATATTATTACTATATGTTTATCAGAGTATTGTAATTGGGTATTAAATAACAACAAAGGAAAGACAAATTTGTGAAAGAATGTGGTTACATGAAAGAAACCGTCAGTGTCATATTGACAAATGAATAAATTAAAACAGCTCATTTTAATATTAGTGTATAATAATTATAGTGTGCAGTATCTTTATAACCTGATAATTAACAATTGGTGTTGGATTATTAAGACTGTCTATAAGATTCATTACACAATAGAGTAAGCCATTTTGATCAATAAGAAATGACAATCATTTTTTAATGGTTGCTAAGTTATAAATTAATTTTTATTTAGCTGTCAAAGCTGTTAATGAATATAAAATAAGCCTACCTACTATTTAAACATTATGATGACAATCGAATATCAGAACCTCCGTCACTGCTTTCAATGTTCACTAGAAAGAGATATTTCAACATGATTGATATAATAATTCTTTATCTTAAAATGGATTAAACATTTTGTCTTTTAGAAAGCAATATAAAATAGGATGTGTCCTTACAACAAAAGAAGGGTAAATGAAAGTAATTTAAAGTGTTACCTTCTTTCAAGGTTATTTTTTTGTATATATTCTACATTGTTCAATAGCAGACTTTGAACACACGCACAACAAAGTCTATTGCCTTTAATAGCCTACATAAAGTCACTTCTGTTATGCATAAGTGCTTCAAAGTGAACATGACTGATGGGGCTCAAGCTTCTGCAAAAACGACCATTTGTATCAAAAATAATCTTAGGACAATTTTTTTGACAATTATCATTTGTTTTTAAATAAACATTATACAAAGACTATAGATTAACATGTATAGATGGTCGATCTAATATTTGTGGGGTGTATGTATTATTTATTACATACATGTATTATGTACATGTACATATATTATATATTAGTGTGATACTTTTGTAATGACATTAGGTTTAATATTATGTTTCTTTTTGTACACATGCATTGTATATATATATATATATATATATATATTATTATATATATATATATATCTATATATATATATAATATCACCTGATTTACAAATAAGGGACAAATTCGTCAAAACATTTGTGATGTGATTTTGAAAAATATACTATATAATATTCTGGAATACTGTATGTCTTATTTAACTAATTAATTGAGAACTGTCAATTACAACAATTTTTTCTTTGCATGAAAAGTAACTTCCATAGTACATTTACCACATTAGCAAAGAAAACTCTACATAATGTTTACATTATTGCATCAAAATAAATTATTATGTGAAGATAATGGGATTATGAGATGCTACAGGATCAGGCTGTACTTATGAAATTTGTACATGCAGTTCAATGTATTTTGTAGGAAATGCATTCACCAAAATGTATAGCCACATAAATTGGTTAAAATAGCCAATTTATTTTAACATTGTAATTGTTGTTTTATGATTGCTATGCACAACATATGACACAATAATTAATATTAATTAACATTACTTTGAAGTCAAGCAATGTGAAATTATCATATGATGTATGGTAGCTGTGGGACAACACCAACAGTGCTATTAAAGAATAGTGAAAGAGTTTAAAAGTAAAACTATCAGTATTTGTAATATATAAAAAGACAAGACAAAGATAGAGACAAGGATATCTCTAAGTGCTGAATTTATATTGTTAAATATATATTTAGCCCATTCATAGTTGTAGTAACTCCGTCTAGCACGACTACCTTAGGTATTTACTGAATTGAATATCTTTAATCTCTCTCTGAACAACAATGGCAGGAATACACAATATATCTATAGAAATAATATCAATGACGTCACAAAATCATTACAAATAATTACAATGCATAGATAACAGAAACATAATAAGTCGCAATATACTACAATAGTCTTGTGGGTTTCATACATGATTACAAAATATACTTGTAACAGAGTTCACTCAACACTTCACCTTGTTGATTGTTCTACTGAATGTCCTTTTAATCAGTTTTGTCTTACTGAAGGGCTTGTTAAGTAGTGTATGTGTGTGTGTTAATTAGATCTTGTCATATTTACTTGCAACTTCTTTGTTATGTGGTTACCTTACTTTGTCTATTGTACTTTGGTCTATTAAGTTCTGTATTTTGTTATTTATGATATACTTTCTCTTAAGTTAAAGCTCGGAACACGATACTATCCGTTGGTACAGTTGCATTACATACTGAAAAAGTGCTGCCAACATGCATACGTTGTTTCAAATTACTATAGAGTTGATGTTTCATATACTTCAACAAATGATATCTTAGAAAGGAATTTTTTATGTGTTATACAGAATTGCTTGATTGTGCTATTCATAAATCCATAGTGCAAAGCAGTCCTCCCACATATAGGTCCAGCATTGAATTTCTTTCGTCTAACTAAACAGATATAAATCTTTATACCTCTGACAAATAACTACATTACTATTGATTTAAGTTACTAATGCTCCTTATATAATGATTTATAATAACTTGTTATGGACGTATTCAATTTAGAATGCATTAAATGAAGGCTTTGGGACATTTTCCTCTTTTTTTTTTCACAGATGGATCAACCTATAATCTGGTGTACTATAATTCCTTGTAGTCCACAAGTATAATTATACTCGTGATTCATGAACCAACGTATCAATAGTTGCTAATCTACTACAAAATATAGGTGTCAAGTCAGACCTTAATTGACATCTAACCTTGAGATTGAGAAATGTAAATTGATTTTTTTATTGAATAAAATTGTTTAACAAGAGTAGTATTAATTATTGTGTTACATGTTCTGCCTAGAAATCTAAATCTAAAAAACATTTAGTTCCATTTATTCTAATTATTACGCCCTGACTTTTCATTTCGGTACATTTAAAGGAGTAGTGGTCAGCCCTTCCAGTAATACCAGTTAAACTCCATTGGCATATGAACTGTGGTGGCCAAACAGAATATAGACCATTAGATTAGAAACGATGGCAGGTCCTATACCACCAAGCTCCTTTAAATTCCTGAGCACAATTGCGGCTATACAAACGATCGTTATCTCTGTCTCGTGTGGAAAACTTCCTTCCATTATGCCATGACAAACTATCTCCACATTTCCGCTGTACCCTCCAACAGTTAGTTCGTATTGAGTTAGAGGATTTGCTACACTGAACACAGAATAGTTAGCAAACCTCTTAAACCGTAAAAGTCTTCAAGGTCAACTCGTAGACTGCCTATTAACACCAGATGTGGGTAAGTCGATGAATTTCGTTTAAACCGAGCCAAAATTCCTTATCAAGTTTTCCAAATCCTAAAGTATAATTCTTCCAGTATAGATAGAAATTTTGAGATCCATCCATTCTCCTTGGAATACAGTCCAACCACCACCATCAGTTTCCATGTCACAATAGACCTAAATAAATAAATACTTGGCAGTCTATATGATTGTGCATTTTTTATACCTTAAAAGGAGGTTTAGTATCAGGTTTGATAGTATAGATACCACTGCAGACCACATTTCTTTTGTAGTTTACTTTGTTTTAGTATATCCTTACAGTCACGAGGAACACACAGTCTAAATGAATAAAATGGATATGATAATTAATAAATAATAACAGCATACTGTCATCTTTCAATAGCAATCACATTATGAAAGAGACAAAGGAGTGAGACCAGAATGAGTGCTGTAACTGCCTGGTAATGGTGAGAGTCTGGTATAGCTACGCAAACCCTTTATACTTGCTAAGCATTTATAAGGATTGATGTACCGTATTTCTTCGTTTATCTCAACCCTTTTTATCTTAGCGTAGGTGAATATTAGCAAACACGTACATTATATGTTACAGTCTAATTGCATATACTCTGTTGAAGATAGCAGCATATATTTGTATAGTCATGCGATCTTAAGACCATGGTATATGTTGCTGCAGTTCATGCACTGTAAAAATTACTATGTCATTGTAACAACTAATTTGTATTTACAATGGATGGATTACTATGGAATGTAGAATTCTTGAGAATTGCTCACATGTATTTGTTTGTTTATGTTTAGCAATTGTTTGCATACCAACAAATTATACAATGAGTAATTCATATAAATTCTACATTCGATAGTAATCTGCTTATCTAAACTCCAATTAGTTGTTAAAATGAAATATTAATTTTTATAGTGTGTGCATTCTTTATTTGAATGTGCTGCTGCAAAAGCCTAATTAATGTCCCATCACCACATGATACTGCTGCAAAGAAATTTTATATCATTATTTTATATGAGACTGCAATGGAAAGAAGTCTGAAGGTCTGCAGTTTAGTTGAAATAAAAATCTTTCAATATGTTACTTAATCTTAGATAAGACAGTTGTTGTGCTGTCTATTATACTTTTCAGTCCACTTTATACTTTTAACAAAATTACTGAAAAGTTTTCCATTTAATAATTGTGTGAAAGTGTGTTGTTTAGATCTTAAAAATATGATTTTAAAAATGATATTTGTAAATGTAATGTCATTTTCTTTGATTTTAGTTTTAATGATTCTAGTTTTAATGAAGAATATTCTATAGTAAATATGCTGTCATTGATTTGCAATGATAGATACCTTTTAAGGTAAAAATCCTTGCCCTATTTTTGATCAGTGCATAATATATTATTCTTCTATTGTTGGTTCAGATGTAAATGATGTCATTATCCTCCAAATCCTCTGCTAAATATCAATCAACATAGAATTTATAGAACTGTATGCTTACAAAGTTACAATTCTAATATAATTAACTTCATTGTCTCCATCACAGCTGAAAATGTTAACAAATAGTCAAAATACAATCATTCAGTATTCATATAGTTGATAGTATACCTGAGTTGACACAACTTCTAATGGTTTCCACATAATCTGGTGGAGTATTTCTATATGTAGATCTTCTACTGAATCAGCTATGTACTAATAATGTATTAATGTATTATTGATTGTATTAATGTATTAGTGTGTATACTTATTTCATGGACACTTTTTAAGGATCCATTTTGTAACATGTCAGCTATTTTTGTAAATAATGTCATCATATAAATGCACAGTCTCTACATCAACATCATCCTCATCATATAGTATTCTGAGATAACTAGTAATATCTGTTAAATTTAATTAACTTTATGTACATGATAAAAATAGCTTGCTGCATATCTTCTTGATTGTTATTAAACACCTTAAAATTAATTGAAGAAATACAACTCACTTATTTTTTCTCATAAAATAGTACAAAAGGATGTCTAAATATTAAAAAACACATGCATGTTACAGTCACTATGCATTACTAACAATAGCTACTTTGTTATTACTCAATTATAAATGATTTAGTAGTACTGTTCAAAAGTCATACAGATTTATGGTATTTCCTGAAGTCTCTGCTTGATTTTGGTTGTGACATTTCTAGAATATGCTATGGAAAGTTAATTTCATTCAAGACAATCTGTCATTATAGCTATAAGTGTAATAATTAGGTTTTATTATGAATCAAATACACCATAGGTACAGGGACAAACACAGTCTTCTCTTAATGTTGTATATATATTACAATCAGTTTGAAGCAATAATGACATATTAGTATAAAAGTTATTCCATGTCATCTGCAATCATTAAAATATGAACAATGGAATCCAAATAGTCTAATAATGTATCCAATGAAATCAAGTCTCTTTTTAAGTTTAATTATCTTCAAATTCATTTCCATGCAATAATAATTTTTAAAAATACAAAACATGTTAAGATGTTTGATATTCCTTAATATTATGACAGCATATTTTGCAGCCTTGCTTATGAAATAATTTAATTGAAAAGATAACATATTACAATATATTTAATAATCAAACTGTAACAATATTTTAATAGTTTATAACATTACTTATCTGCATTTGAATTAATAGAAAAGCACGTGGATATGTTAATTGACTTACTCTTGGCTCTTGCCTGATTAAAAAAACTTGAAACTATTGTTCTCTTAGAGGCTTTTCTTATGAAATGATGAAATGATCTCTTTTGACTGACTTCAACTTCCAGCACAAATTTAAGAACACCAAGTGGAATTAGTCAAACGAGAACCATTATGATTATTGCACTCATGTAGGGATTGTTGTATTGTTTAAACTCAGATCTGTTGCATTTTCCAGGAACATGTCCAAAAGCCTCACACTTGAAATAATCTGTCAGTGCCACAATAATTTGTCTGATTTAGTTGTAACAATACCAAGATGTACTAAAGTAACAACAGCAAAAATTATAAAGAACACATTACAATAAGTATTTTCTTCTCTGCTGTACTTAGCTGTCTTTTATTTTTGACAGACTTTAAAACGGAAGATAGATTTCTAAAACAATCATAATAATTGTAACCTTTATTAAA
This sequence comes from Gigantopelta aegis, assembly GCF_016097555.1. Classification (NCBI taxonomy): domain Eukaryota; kingdom Metazoa; phylum Mollusca; class Gastropoda; order Neomphalida; family Peltospiridae; genus Gigantopelta; species Gigantopelta aegis. Next base: position 35,430 of record NW_024533580.1, on the reverse strand, counting down.
AAAAGGTTTACCCTCGGAATAATCCAAAAAGACATAAACAGAAGGTATGTTGCAATATCTATAAGTACATCAACAAGACACAACAACAGAATAGAACCACATAGGTCCATCGTTAATACAAATACTGGAGGAAAAAAGGTGTATATTATAGTTATAATCTTCCACAGAGAGAGATACTACAACAGCTGGAAATGTTATAACTAGACCTGTGAAATTAATGATAATTCCTCATTTATAGTTCTTCACATACCAAGGAATATCATGACAGCTAAAATGTATTTATTTTCATCCTATTTTCCATTTGATTAGAATGAAAGAGAAAGACAACTTTATAAAAAATGTGATGACATTAAAAAGCCACCAAAGTGTCATACTGATAAAAGCAAATGAAAAAAAGCTCTATATAAAAACAACTATAAATGTTTCTGTCTTTCTGATGTACAATAGTATCATTAAACCTGATAATGTACAAAGTGGTGTTCGATTATTGAGACTGTTGGTGACACTTGTTGAACTGCAGAATAAAACCATTTCTGTCAATGGAAGTGATGATGATTAAGAGTGCTGCATAAATTATAGTAAACAGAATTGATTTATTTTCATTATATAAGATTATAGCATACCTACAAAACAATCAATGACTAAAAATATGACAAGAGTAGAGTGTTGTAGCCAAGCATGTGATGAAAACAAACTTTAAACAGTACAGAACTTTTATCAACAGAACGAACAAACAGAACTGATTCAACTACAAAAACTATATAGACATATACATCATAAGGTTTCACAGAAAATTAAATAAAAGGCCTAATAGAAAATAATAACTCAAAATGAATATTTGTACAGTTATCATATAGAGGAATATGAAAACCTAACAAAGTATTTCTAATCACATTCATGTACATGTGATAAATCACATTGTTTTGTAATCTTTGATTGATATACACACAATCAGTGAACAAAGTGACAAGCCAGCACATGATGCTATCAATCTGAGATTACCAAACCTGACTTCCAGTATGAGTGCCTGTTCAAATCTGTCACTGTCACATCGAGGTTGCATTTGACATGTGTCGTTGACTTTAATAAAATCTTCTCTACACGTTATATTTGGTCTAGTAGAATTGAGGGATGTATTATAAAATAATCATTCCAGTATCTGTAATAAATTAAGAGACATTAATGTGTGGTTGCTACACAAAGCGAATCAGGTTGTTGGTAGTATAGTTTCTATTTAGGAATGTCTTGAATTGTTCATTAAAATGTATTATAAAAAGCAAAAATATATCTACACCAGAATATCTCAGTACTTCTCAGTAATATTTCTAAGCATCACAACAGAAGTTGGTGAAAATGCTTAATAGCTGATGTTCCTTCTTCCTTTTGTCCACAACAATAGCTCAGTAAGTAAAAGAAGTTTTGCCCACATTTTCACAGATGGGACACAATCTGAAGCATGCGGTGATTCGGTATAGACTTATGTATCTCACATTATGATTGCTTATATCGCAGCAAAATTTCATAGTCTCGTAAATTACTCCATTTTTAGAAGACGTATTTAAGAGAGGACCTTCAGAACTCACAATGGAATAGATCCAAGTTCCTAGCAAATCTCGAGTTAGCAACTAATAATAATTATTAGCTCTTCATCGTAATATGTAAGATACTTTTTGTAAGCATGGAACCTCATTATCTTCTATTTAGCCTCGTCACCCAGGCGTTTCTTTCGTGAACGCCTTGGTACGAGGCTATCTTCTATTATGCTATAGCTTCTCTAATGTCTTGCAAAAGCTTTTATTATAAATTATAAAGCAAACAGTAAATGAAAAATATAGGGATGGCTAAATATCAGTCCAATACAAAGAAAGTAAACAAATTAGTATGGATGACAATTATATCATCCTTATATAATAACACAGGTGATACAAATAATAAGCGTATCCTCCAATTATATTAATCAATTAAATAATATCAATGATATTTTTGATGTATTCTGTGCCTGTGCTATCTGTAGGGATAATACAATTGTCATCTACTTGTTTGCATTCTTTGTATTGACTCAAAAGATTTCTACATTTACTTATTTATTTAATTGTGTACAACTAGTTGTTATAGTATCATAATGGAAGCCTAAATATGGAATTTTGTATAATAACACGACATGTTCATCATAATATTTATGAAATACATTGCACTCTAATGCTTGAGACTTAGGTACATGCATACATACAAAATATTAAATATATCACTAGATGAAGCTCTTGAAAATTAGGCAATCTTTTCATAATTAATAGCCAGAATCCATTGTAAAGCACATACACCAGTACTAAATGTCAATACAGTCTTCTCTTGATGCGTATATATGTCTCCATTAGAACAGTCATAACGTGGGAAGTACATTGACAGAGAAATGGAATATGCAACTTGTTGACATTCTTTGTGGTGGCACTATATAAAAGATCATAATAGAAACCCATATATAATTGCATTATTTTAGTAAGTAACCTAATAATGAATCCAACTTGAGTAAAATCCTTTTCATGTTTGTGCCTGAATTTCCTCTGTTTCTTACTGTATATGACAATGTCACCATACTCTACTTGTACACAAATGCCATGCTGTGAGAAAATTCCCTACACATTGTACCAATATATGGATTGTTATCACAGTCTGTAGATGTTATGTTAATATCAAGTCTGCTCCAAGTTATTGGTAGAGTAGCACAACCATTTATTATAGTGTTTTGTCCATTTGTAACATTGCTGCTATTGCTACTGTTTAATAGTAATTTGTTGTTATAGGATGAGCCCTAAAAAGTCAAAAAATGTTTTCTTCAATGAAAAATATGGATGTAATATAAAAATATTGCAATATAACTTGGCTTACTTACAGGAGAAGTAGCAAAAAATATTAGTGTAATCCTAAAAGAATATTTCATGAAATAATAGTAATAAAAATGTGCATGTGTGTCTGTGTAAATGATCCTAATGTTATAATTAACATATATATATATATATATATATATTATAAATATACATATAGTTATATATTATGTATATATATAACTTACAGAAATGTAATGAAACACAATTGGTAAGGAGAAGAGACCTACTACAATACACAGAGTAATACCCATAACAGTATTCCCAATAACATTCACTGATGGTCTTTGAATTTTGTAGCCACAGGCTATTTTTTCTAGTATATCTGTGACAACAGAAGAATTTGTCCTAGTCAAATGACGGACACAAGACCTTTTTCTTTTGCATCCAAAGTACATCATTGTAAAAACTGATTGTTTGGTTTAACTGTATGATATATGAGATACAAATTGAAGGAAGCAAATATTTAGTGCAAATTGAAAGCAGCAATAATGCTGTTTTTATACTAATTACTGTGGGATTGACAGTTTATGTAGCTAATGCATGACTAGATCTAATTGATAATGACTTTATTTATTTTGAATTGTTGCGTTGCAAGAAAAGACACACAAAGACATACTTATGTATTGTCTTTCATTTGAATTAAAGCAGTCCTTATAGTTCCTACAGTAAGTTTTGTATAGTTAATATCATGCTGTGTATAGTTAATATGTATGGTGGAGGGGGGGAAACATTGTAATACACAACGAAGTATAGATTTTGTACAGTACATAAACTTCATGCAGTATACCAGCTGTTATACATAGTGTATACATTATGTATAACAGCTGGTTTCTGCAGCAGACTTACTCTGTAGTTGAAAAATGTTATGTGTACAATAATGACAAAAGTATAATACTTCATTAAATATTAATTTTCACTCATTTATTTATTACACAAATGCTTGTATACAATTTGAAATACCACGACAAATTCAATAGAATTACTCTTGAATGGACATTCAACCTTTAAATACTGCCCATGGTCACTCTCCTCCCTGAAGACAAAACTTGAAAGATTTGTATTCTGAGGTTTTTTTTTGCAAGCCAATGAAATGATTCTCTGCTACATCTGTGATTGATTTCCACTTCAGAACAAAGTTAAGAATACCAAGTGGAATTAGTCCTATAAGAACGTATGTTATTGAACTCATATAGGGGTTATTGGTAATGTTCAAACTCAGATCTGTTGCATTTTCCAGGAACATGACCTAAAGCCTCACACTTGAAATAATCTGTCACTGCAGCAATAAATTTGTCAGATTTAGTTGTAACAATGGCAGTATGTACTAAAGTAACCACAGCAAATACTATAAATAAACATATTGCAATAAGTATTTTCTTTTCAGCTGTACTCAGCTGTCTTTTATTTTGATATACTTAGATGGGAAAATGGATTTCTACAACAATCGTGATAATTTTAAAGATTATTAAAAAGTACGCTTACCTTGTGAATAATCCAAAAGATAACAAAGAGAAAGTATGTTCCAATACCTACAAGTACATCAGTAATGATAGTAATGGAATAGAACCACATAGGTCCATCACTTATACATATATTTGGAGGAAAACGGTGTATATTATATTTATAATCTTTCACAGAAAGTGATACTATAACAGCTGGTAGTGGTATTACTAGACCTGTGAAATTAATGATAATACATTGTTTATATTTTGATGTACCAAGGAATATCATCACAGCTAAAATGTATTTGTTCGTCCTACTTTTTCCATTCTATTGGCATGAAAGGGAAAGACAACATTATAAAAAAATATGGCAACATAAAAAAACCACCAGAGTATTATGTTGACAATAGCATAATGAAAAACTACTCCTATATGAAGCAACTATAAATATTTCTGATGTGAATTAATATCATTAAACCTGATAGGATACAAAATGGTGTTGGATTATTGAGACTATCGATAAGACTTGTTGAACTGCAAAGTAAGCCATTTCTGTCACTAGAAATGATGATGACCAAGAGTGCTATAGAAGGTATTAAATTTTTTCTGCAGTCATTATAAAAGATTACAACATACCTAATACTGAACAATCAATGACTATAAATATTAACAAGATAGATGGATATGAAAACTAACAAAATATTTATAATCACATTCATGTACATATGAAAAAATCACATTTTTTTGTAATTTTTAATTGATATACTCACAATTAGTATACAAAGTAACAAAGCAACACATGATGCTATTAATTCTGAGTATATCAAAAGTTGACTTCCAGCATGAGTGCCTTGTTCAAATCTGTCACATCGAGGGTGACATGTATTGTTGATGTTAATAAAATCTTCTCTACATGTTATATTTTGATGAGTAGAATTAAGAGAAGTCTTTATAAAAGAATCATTTCCAGTATCTGCAAACATATTAACAAGCATAATGAAATAATTATTAATTTATATGCATGATTACTAATACTTGAAGGTCACACATTTTATGTAAAGTTGTCATAATTAATTGCATAACAAACTAAGTAATAACTGTTTTGAAGACTATAGAGTTCTAAAGTCATGATGTGACAACATGCCAGAGATTAAAAGTTCAAATCATGAGTGATTATTACAATTGTCATAACAAGTAGCTACTAAAGTAATTTTTTTTCTTTTATCAGGAACGTAATTTTTATTTGTTGCTTTAAGAATGATAATAGCAAACATGTACATGTTACATGGTATAATATTAATAATAATATTAATTAATAAAATATTAATTTATATGCCTATGTGGCTGAATAGAAACAATTATAGACACATTATGCCGTAGTACCATTTATATATAGATACAAGTTAAACTACAAGTATAAGATTTAATTTTTGAAATGTTATTGTACTCTCAGGCTTGATACTTAAAGTGAATATGCATGTGTACTCACAAGATGAAAGCTTTGACAATTTGGCAATCTGTCCCCAATTCCATAATTAATGGCCAGATTCCATTGTAAAGCACATATACCAGTACTAATGTCAACACAGTCTTCTCTTGATGCTGTATATATGTCTCCATTAGGACAGTCATAAAGTGGGAAGTAATATTGACAGAGAAAATGGAATAGCAACTTGTTGACATTCTTTGTAGTGCACTATAAACAATCATAACAGATATCATACACAATTGTATTATTTTAGTATAACCTAGTAATGAATCTAATTCAAGTAAATCCTTTTCAAGTTGTGCCTGAGTTTCCTCTGATTCATTACTGTATATGACAATGTTTCCATCCTCTACTGTACATAATGCCATGCAGTAAGAACATCCCTACATATTCTACCAATATATGGATTGTTATCACAGTCTGCAGCACCAGCTGTTACGTTTATGCTAAGTCTTCCCCAAGTTATTGATAGAGAAGTACAACCATTTTGGAAAATGTTCCATGCATTTGAAATGTTGGTTTTACTGCTGTTAAACGGCAATCTGTTGTCATAGGATGAGCCCTAAAGGTCAAATAAAATATAATGATATATTAAAATATGCCTGCATTATATAAAATAAAATATGAAATACAACTACTTAAAGGAGAAGCAGCTGAAAAATTAGTGTAATCCTAAAAGAGTATATGACAAATATTAGATAATAAAATGTATTACAAATCTACACATGTATAATAATTTTATTGTGTTTGTGTATCTCCAAATTGTGTTAATATATATGTGTTATAACACTTACAGAGACATAGTAAAACACAATTGGTAGAGAGAAGAGAGCCACTATAATACATAGAGCAAAAACGAGAACAGTGACCTCAATAATATTCACAGATAACGTTCTTCGAATTTGCAACCACAGGCCATGTTTCTAACCAGTTTTGCTGAGTACATGTGTCAGCAACGTTTTTGCCCCGCCAAGCACATAATATGCATACAAACTTAGTCAATATGTTGCTATAATCATTCTTAAAGCAACAAAATCAGTACTATGTGAAAGTTGTAACAGGTAGCTGTGATATATATCTATAGTATTATAACACACACATAGCACAGTGATAAAAGTTATGGCTTAGCTTAAGACTATTTTTTCTATCATTTAATTTTCACATTTACAAGATGCTTATGACCATTTAAGTGTCTGCCAGTGAGTATCCTTGAAACTTGCAAGACAATTGTCATAAATATTAATTCAAGTCATTTTCTTTAGGTATGTATACAAGTTTATATTGACATAAGATTTAAGTTTATATTTTAATAATATAAAAGTTTACATTGATTTGCGAACTATGATTAAAGGTTTGTAGAACTGATATTAAGAATTTTTGCTTAGTTAGTAAAAACAAAAACGAAACAAATGCATTCCTTCAACTTAATCATAAAGCGTAATTTTTATGTGATTTTATAAACATCTATACATACAATTACACTGCACTCACTTCTTCTAGTGTATATATTGTAATTGGACATATATAAATTATGAAAATGCACATATTAGTATCTTACTTGATTCAATTGATGTGTAAAATATGCAAAGTGATTACATATGTCAAACCTCCTTTAATATATCATATTGAAATTGAAACAAAATTCTTAATTAATTACTTTTCCAGATTAAAAATTAAATATAATAGCGACATTTGTTTCGGAGCAGTTGTAGACATGATGAAGAGATGGGTACTTTGATTGTTTTGTTCCAAGATTTTGCAGTAATTTCTTGTGAAATTGTCAATCTGCTATAACTTTGAGGTTAGAAATCACTTCAACATTAAGGTCTATAGATCCAGGATCCTAATCCCTAAGCCCTATATTTTCAGGATGATCATGACCCCAATGATATACTTCTGTGTGAGTGTGACAGAGATAATATTGTAACCAAATAAATTAAATGATTGATCTTAAAGTTCTAGTGTCTAAGTATGTCAATAAAAAGGACAAAAATATGTCTAACCAACTATAGTTGTCCGTTGTATCGAGGCTAGTCACGTGACAGCACGTACATCTAAGTTATTGGCTACACCCATGTTTTAAAATGGCTCAGAAGGACAATGTTAGTCTGTCAAGAGATACTACAATTATACTGAGCGAATCATCTCAGTATCAGCAAACATATAGAAGAGTCAAAGACTGTTGTTGCTCATCTCTATAACTTGACACAAAGCTGTCCCTCATTGAATAGTATAGCCTTTGATACAGCTAGTAAGTTAATGAACAGTCTTTATTGAAGAACAATATGTGGTGGAGTCTGATAGTCATGTATTGAGTGATATGTCAGAATTAAAGAAAAGATTGGAAGGGAAAATTGTGGAACAACATGAAACGTTACACACTGATTTATGTAACATTCTATTGCAAATGGTAGGGCTATTTTTGATGTGTTGTTACTTTAGTGTTTTGTTAGGATATGATAGTCACAAACCTGGCTTGGTATCAAAGAATTTACAAAGTTCATCAGAATTACTAGCACTTCAGGGAGTGGAAGATATACCTTTATTAAATACCTTGTCAATCACATATTTTGGTAAGTTTCATGTTAAATTGTTTATGAAGTCAATAAATGTTTTATGACGAAATAAAAACTATGATTATATATCTTTACCTACTAGCTGAATGTGCCAGTCATCTTTATCAATCATACAGTGAAGAACAACATCTTCGCAAAGTTATTTGTGATGATATTTTAGTATCAAAGACAAGGACACAATGATTGTATATCTTTCTTGTTGGTTACATAAACCTTGTATTAGTGATGAAGTAGAAATGAAACTTGAGAGCTTACTAATTGACATTGGATTACAAGAATGAATTTATTTGCTTATTATTTAAAAAATTAAATTACTTTTCACTTATGAAATAGTTTACAATATAATCAAACCTGTTATATTATATATGTGTGTGTGTGTGTGTAAGTATATATATGATATAAATAATATATATATATATATATATATAATTGTGGCCATACCCGCACAATGTTTTAATGACAATAATGTATACATTTGTGTTACCCCTGGTTGGAAAATATGTAATTTGTGCATAAACATGAATAACAAAATCACAAATGTACTAATCTGCTAATATTATGTCTTTCTGTAAATTTCAAAGAATAAAAGTAGCCTTTTCAGTATTCCAGATAATACTGTTAACAAAAGTCTTAGTGGGACAAACAATTATACATGCCATTAAGAGATAAACAGTCTATACAGAAGATTAGTAGTATAACATTAATGGTAACATTTAGATAATATAACAGCATTTTCACTATCAATAACATTTAACAATGTACATAAGAGTAACACAAACATCAATGTCAAATCATCTGGTGTCAATGGTTTGTAGAGTAGCCATATTTACAATATTTTGATAAGTGAAGTTTACTGGTCATCTCTGATGATGACATATACAATATATAAATAATGTGATCACTAGTCCTTGTCAATCATAATCTGATAGTTATAATAAATACATATCAATTCAACATCGACAAAACAGTGTATGTCAAGAACTTATTAAGGAGGTCACTTTACCAATCATTTGCTACACAACAATGTTTTTACAAAAAAAATTATCAAAAGTAAAAAACCTGACTAATTGTCTCTTAATTAGTTTATTGTAAGAAATTATATTTTACTTTTTGAAAAATAAATTATATATAAATTGACATTGTTATATAGCCAACTATATAAAGTTTATAAAGAACTAATTTTACAGGTTATGAGAGGACATCATGTTTGTGGTTTAATTTATGTACAGTGGAATGATCAGTTAAGTACATTGTAAGTTACCTGTTTAGTTGTATGTAGTCATGTCTGATGAGGCCACGCCTGCCTTACATAGACAAGCACTTACTTAAATAAAATTATAATCTGATTGTTCATTTAGGGACGTATCCAGCCACGACGAACCTTTTAAGCAATGGCGTCTGTGAGTATGCGGAAGCCAATAGCTAAACGACTTTTGTCTTATATTAAAAGTATTCTGAAGACGACAAAGCTAATAAAGTCATCAAGACTATCATTAAAAAATTAATCATCAGAGATCAACTAGAACTGGAAAAGGCTCTTGTATGTCAGGGTAAAGAAGCCACTTCGTGTGTTGTTCTTTATCAATCCTCTGAAAATCAAAAGTAAGAAAAACTATGGTCAATTTTGTCTCTTTTAATATCTGATTATTTTGACACAATCAAGCAAACTATGTGACCACACTACACAGCTCATGTCAAGCTAGTCTTGTGTCACCAGCCCCCCCTATTAATTTAAGGGATGGACTGGGCTATAGTAAACTAATGTCAACCATAGACTATCATGAGATTAGTGTAACTGAACTGTTTTATTCAATTTGGATATCTGGTCTATTAGTGTTTAGTGTAACTGACACATTAGTACAATATATGTTGTAGTATATAGTATACCACTAGTTTGTGAACCAGAGCCAGTTCCTATGACCAAAGATGGATGGGGAAGGGTCTAGGGATTTGTAAGAGAACAAAATAATTGTTTTATGTTTTGTTTTGATCAAATTACAATGCATTACAACAAATTAGGTATTTCTATATAAATGTGATGTGTATCATCATAATGATATATTATGTAAGAGGTACAACATATTGTTTTGTTACTCGATGAAGTTTCATGCTCCTCCCTCCTTGTGATGCTAGTATATAGCATTAATATGAGAAGACAATATATTCTACAGCATAGCAAATGATCAAAGTGTTGATCATATAGTCACATAACTACAGTACATGTTATCTATAAAATAAGAACTACTTTACAAGTACTGCATAGGTCATCAAAACATGAACTAGAGAAGCTGTCAAAATGGTAACAGAAATTTGGACACATTAGCCTGTAGTACAATCATTTGTTGTTTCATGACTTCACTAACAAAAACAATAGTCACAGTTAAAATTAATGCCACTTTAAAAAGTACTAATATATTTTGATGACAAAACTGTTCACTAATTTCACTGTTGCTATATTATTTGTATATATATTTACAGTTTGAATTTAGGAACGTGTTTGATATACTTTATACAATGTCCATATCTATTGACAGAGTATTTCCTGTTGTTTACTGTTTGCAATGTTTATAAATTTGTAGTGTTGTTATGATATTTTTATAGGATTGGTGTACCTCTCTTTACCTCTTGCCGTGCATGGAGATGGCCTGATTTACAGCACCACTCTCATCTAACTGCAATAAGCAGTTGTAAGTTACCTTATGGAGGCCAGAAGGACTATGTTTGCATTAATCCTTACCATTATGAGCTATCAGGTAATGTGTGATTATTCTGATTCTCTATGTCTCTTGTCTCAGTACCATGGTGTGATGACAGTGTTGAAGTGATAGAATGCATTAAAACATGAGATTTTGTTACTATAAGTTAGAAGATAAACATGTGTGTAGAAATGAAGATTGACCACTGCCATTATATCACTTAGTCTTGTAAATAATAGTGAATACAAAACACAATTAAAATACATTCAGATAAGTAATGCTGTTAGTTAAAGAGAACAACAGTTTAGAAATACTGAATGTGACAGTAATAATTTAAGTTAGGTAGAAAATATATCAGAATTATGAAGCTTATAATTAGAAACTAGATGAGTATCACTATTGAGGAGGTGACTAAATAGCAGAAAAGACAATGTCAACTGCATTTAGGGAAAATTCATATGCTACAAATTTTGCCTTGTCTAGCAAACAAGCACAAAGTGTTCTGATATTGGATGATTGAGATTAAAAAAATGGTCTTTCTGCCTAAATGGTCAAAATCTGCCTAAATTACCGTTGGTAATGACGCAGAATTCGTTGTTCAAATCAAAGATTAATTACAATAATAATTGTATGATGTTATAAGCTAGTTAAAATTACAAAACATGATAGTAAAACTTTTTCATCAATCAAACTCCCTTAGTACTTCAAATCTAGGTATTCTACTATTATTTGTAAATAATAGTTTGCTAAATAATACCCAGCATTATATTGTTGTCATGATGTTATAAGCTAGTTAATCATGAATATTACAAACATGATAATAAAACTTTTATCATCAACATTTAAACTCCTTATACACATGTACCTCAGCAAAGATCCATTATGTAAAGTGACTTCAAATTAATTATATCATTACTGTTGATATATTTTAAATAGTGAAAATAGGTAATTCTACTTATATTTGTAAGGTCATTGTCAAAGCCATGCTACACATATAATACCAGCATTCTGATTTTGTTCAACCACATATATAACACATGTGATAACATTGGTATCCATTATGGAATATCAAGGTAAACTGTCAGACGATAATATCAATATTAAATATTATTTTTTATTTTATATAGATATTCTCCATGTCACCACCTAAATTTATACGCATTGACATGATATCATCAATATCCTGTCCCTCCTACTCTCTATCAAGGTAAGTTGTCATGACAATAATATCAAGCATATTAAATATTATTTTTTATTTTATATAGATGTCCCTCCATTTTGTTCACCAACTAAATTAACACACATTGACCATGATAATCATCAATATCCAACTGCTGTGTCTCTCTTCTCTCTATCAAGGTAAGTTGTCATGACGATAATATCAAGCATATTAAATATTATTTTTTATTTTATATAGATGTCTCTCCATTTTGTTCACCAACTAAATTATACACATTGACCATGATAATCAACAATATCCAACTGCTGTCCCTCCTACTCTCTATCAAGGTAAGTTGTCATGACGATAACATCAAGCATATGAGTACTCTAATAGTCTGAGTGGTGATTAAGTGTTATCACTAGTACTGTTAGTTTGTAAAGGATTATTTTCACTGTTTCTTTTCACAAGGCACTCCTGCACCCAATGTTTCATCTGCATCATGTGGGTCGTCAGTGACAATCATCAGAAGTACCATCACCTTGTAAGTTCCTTGTTGTTACTATATTTAAATTCTAATTTTCTTATAGTAAGCAGTTCACTCAATTTATACGTCGTCTAGCCTGAAGTTTTGTGTTTTGTCAATTATTATGAACTAAATACTCAAATTGGTGACACTTTTAAAACTAGTAACTCTACATTCACTATTGATGGATATATACTCTCCAATTTCTAAAGATCAATATTGTCTTGGCGGTATTTCCAATATCAAAACGTGACGAAGTAACTATAAAGACTCGACGCTACATTGGAAATGGGCTTCATATATTTAAAACTGACAGTAATGTCTACGTTGAATGCTTGAGTAATTATAGCATTTTTGTTCAGTCACCTAGTAGTAATATTCGTAATGGTTTAGTTCCTATGACAGTGACTAAAGTTATTCCTGGAACCTGCTTAGATTTATTTGATTATAAAGACTTTGCTAATCGTTTAGAAGAAGCTGTTCGTTTACAAAATAATGAAGATATTGATCGACTTTATCGTTACTGTATTATTAGGATTAGTTTTGTGAAGGGTTGGGGAGCTGAATATCGTCGGCCTTTCATCACTAGCACTCCTTGCTGGGTTGAAGTCCATTTAAAAGGTCCTTCTCTTTGGATAGATAACGTAGTCCGATGTTGTGTGTGCCTCAAGGTATTGCCCACTCAGACAGTTAACTTATTATTTCCAATCTTTAATAACATTGATATAACCTGAACTGTTACTTTTATTGCACTATTTATCATATTTATGGCTCTCCTCTTTTATTTATTTATCTCATTAAAACAGATTTATTAAGAGTTGTAGTGGTTCCTGTCATTTATAATGTTCTAAACGTTGAATGATATTGCTGTTTACTACCTTGATAAATGAAAACCTCTTCACATAGACTAATGTCAGTGGTTGTCACTGTAGCCAGAGTTTGGATTATATTTTGAATATAAATATTCACAACTCTATTTTTATCACCAGTATGTACTTGGCATGTATCAAATATGCCTCTACATAATATGCAGCATATTATGTACAATGATTTTAATGTTAGTTTTCCAAAAACTAGATTACATATGATGTTTGATAGGCAATTCGATTTTTATTGTAAACTGTTTGGATAGTTCATACTATTAGTCACAGGACTGGCTAATAGTTTTTGTAACAGTTATAAAAAAAACATCCTTCAAAACATTCAAACAAATTCTAAATGTCATAATTTTGTATTTTAAAATATACAAATCAGTTTATTAATGTTTATTTATATAAAAGAGTTGATGTGTACTATTGTATTAATTATTATATAGTTGAAAGTAAAACTGCAATTTTATTGACTACATAAAAATGTGAATATATAAATTGATATATCACTAAACAAGTAATTCTAAGATATGATGACAATCCACCAACATCTTCTGATGAGTGTTTATAATTGTATTTGTAATTACACCATTGTCTGTACTAATAGACCAAAGCACTATATGGATATGTTATTGCTTCTGTATTTTTGGGAACAAAGTCTGATATTTTCCCTAATATTGCTGAAAAAGTGTTGCTATTATCCTTAATGAATGAACTTTATTTTTTGTAATGATAATAAGTGATATCATATCATTTATGTGATAATATTAATTTATGGTTACTTAGTGGAAGGTGGAGTAGTATGGTCAGTTAAAAGAAACACAAAAGATTATAACAGAGTTATGGATTCTAAGAAACATAATCCTTTTAAATGTGTGTGTGTTCATTTGTATATTCTATTATTCTATTCATCCATTGTATTTGTAATAAGAGTTTGAGTGTTATACCTTCATTTTCTACAATTTAAAAAAATAATAAAGAAATGTTAGTTGTGTTCCTCTTGTATTCAATCATATCATATTAATAACTCCCTATAGACCTACAATAATATCAGATATGTAATTTGTAAGTAGTCTGGGGCTGAGGTAATACTGAAAGAAAGTCAATTAGCCTTTGATACAGCTAGTAAGTTAATGAACAGTCTTATTGAAGAACAATATGTAGTGGAGTCTGATAGTCATGTATTGAGTGATATGTCAGAATTAAAGAAAAGATTGGAAGGGAAAATTGTGGAACAACATGAAACGTTACACACTGATTTATGTAACATTCTATTGCAAATGGTAGGGCTATATAAACATATATATATATCTATACATATTTATACATATACATATATACATATATATGCATATACATACACACACACACACACACACACACATACACACACACACACACACACACACACACACACACACACACACACACACACACACACACACACACACACACACACACACCACACACACACACACATATATAAGTGAAATTTGGTTCTAACAATAAATAGGGGTGAATATTTGAGAATTGTGGCCATACCCACACAATGTTTTAATGACAATAATGTATTCATTTGTGTTACCTGGTTGGGAAAAATATGTAATTTGTGTGTATAAAAGTACAGATTATAAATAGTTTGATTGATTGATTAAGTAAAACAATAAACTCACTGCATCAGAATGAATAACAAAAATCACAAATGTACTAATCTGCTAATATTATGATCTTCTTTAAATTTCAAAGAAGCCTTTACAATATTTCCAGATAATACTGTTAACAATATTGGAACATGACTGTTTACATAAGACATTAATTAATCTATTACATAATATTATTTAGAGGTGATAATTGTTTTTTTTGAACTCTTCCAGAAAATTTGTGGTTGGTAGAAACTCTCTTTAGTTGATATATAATCTGACTGATTTTTGTACCTATTATGTGTGTCTATCTCTGATCATTACTAAAAGACTTTAACAAACAATAGTCTTATGCAGACAAAAAAACAATAGTACATACCATTATGTGATAAACAGTCTATACAGAAGATTAGTAGTATAACATTAATGGTAACATTTAGATAATATAACAGCATTTTCACTATCAATAACATTTAACAATATACAGAAGAGAAAACAAACATCAATGTCAAATCATCTGGTGTCAATGGTTTGTAGAGTAGCCACATTTACAATATTTTGATAAGTGAAGTTTACTGGTCATCTCTGATGAGACATATACATATATAAATAATGTGATCAACTAGTCCTTGTCAATCATAATATGATAGTTATAATAAATATATATCAATTCAACATTGACAAAGCAGTGTATGTCAAGTACTTATTAAGGAGTCACTTTACGAATCTTTTGCTACACAACAATTGTTTTACAAGATATTATCAAAAGTAAAAACACTGACTAATTGTCTCTTAATTAGTTTATTGTAAGAAATTATATTTTACTTTTTTGAAAATAAATTATATATAAATTGACATTGTTATATAGCCAACTATACATAGTTTATAAAGTACTAATTATACAGGTTATGAGAGGACATCATGTTTGATCATAAATATTATATGACTGTGGTTTAATTCATGTACAGTGGAATGATCAGTTAAGTACATTGTAAGTTACCTGTTTAGTTGTATGTAGTCAGGTCTGATGAGGCCACGCCTGCATTACGTAGGCACACTTATATCCAATACTTAAATGAAATTATAATCTGTTTGTTAATTTAGGGACGTATCCAGCCACGTCGACCTTTTAAGCAATTCTGTCTGTGAGTATGTCGATGCCAATAACTAAACGACTTTTGTCTCATATTAAAGTCACTTCTGAACATGACCAAGTTAATAAACTTGTCAAGATTATCTTATATCATTTAACTGAAGAAGATCAACTAGAACTGGAAAAGGCTCTTGTATGTCAGGATAAAGAAGCCACTTCGTGTGTTGTTCTTTATCAATCCTCTGACAATCAAAAGTAAGAAAAACTATGGTCAATTTTGGTCTCTTTTAATATCTGATTATTTTGACACAATCAAGCAAACTATGTGACCACACTTATACAGCTCATGTCAAGCTAGTCTTGTGTCTCCAACCCCTCCTATTAATTTAAGGGATGGACTGGCTATAGAAAACTAATGTCAACCATAGACTATCATGAGATTAGTGTAACTGATCTCTTTATTCAATTTGGATATCTGCGTCTATTAGTGTTTAGTGTAACTGACACATTAGTACAATATATGTTGTAGTATATAGTATACCACTAGTTTTGTGAACCAGAGCCAGTTCCTATGACCAAAGATGGATGGGCAAGGGTCTAGGGATTTGTAAGAGAATAACATATTTGTTTCGATCAAATTACAATGCATCACAAAAAATTAGGCATTTCTATATAAATGTGATGTGTATCATCATAATGATATATTATGTAACAGGTACAACATATTGTTTTGTTACTCTATGAAGTCTCATGCTCCTCCCTCCTTGTGATGCTAGTATATAGCAGCATTAATGTGAGAAGACAATATATTCTACAGCATAGCAAATGATCAAAGTGTTGATCATTATGTCACATAACTACAGTACATGTGATCTATAAAATTGAGTTCCAAAATATAAGAACTACTTTACGAGTACTGCCAGAAAAAAAAAAAGCATAGGCCATCAAACATAAACTAGAGAAGCTGTCAAAATGGTAATAACAAAAATTGTACACATGTACACATTAGCCTGTAGTACAATCATTTGTTGTTTCATGACTTCACTAACAAAAACAATAGTCACAGTTAAAATTAAAATACCACTTTTAAAAAGTACTAATATTATTTTGATGACAAACTGTTCAATAATTTCACTGTTGTTATATTATTTGTATATATATTTACAGTTTGAATTAAGGAACATGTTCGATAGTTTATACAATATCTATATCTATAGACAATGTATTTTCTGTTGTTTGCTGTTTCTAATTGTTTATATGCTTGTAATGTTATGATATTTTTATAGGATTGGTGTACCTCTCTTTACCTCTTGCCGTGCATGGAGATGGCCTGATTTACAGCATCACCATCATCTAACTCCAATAAGCAGTTGTCGTTTTTCTCATGGAAGCCATAAGAACCATATTTGCATTAATCCTTATCATTATGAGCTATCAGGTAATGTGTGATTATTCTGATTCTCTATGTCTCTTGTCTCAGTACCATGGTGTGATGACAGTGTTGAAGTGATAGAATGCATTAAAACATAAGATTTTGTTTCTATAAGTTAGAAGATAAACATGTGTGTAGAAATGAAACTTGACAGTTCCATTATATCACTTAGTCTTGTAAATAATAGTGAATACAAAACACAATTAAAATACATTCAGATAAGTAATGCTGTAGCTAAAGAGAAAAACAGTTTAGAAATACTTGAATGATGACAGTAATGACTATAAGTTAGGCAGAAAGATATATCAGATTAAAGTGAATTATGAGAGCTTATAATTAGAAACTAGATGAGTATCACTATTGAGGAGGTGACTAAAATAGCAGAAAAGACAACGTCAACTGCATTTAGGGAAATTCATATGCTACAAAGTTTGCCATGTCTAGCAAACAAGCACAAAATGTTCTGAAAAATTGTTAAACAAAAGTCTTTCTGCCTAACTTATACAAATGATGACACATATAATAACAGTTAGTAATGAAGCAGAATTCCGTTCAAATCAAAAGATTCTTTTCAAATAATAATTGTTGTCATGATATTATAAGCTAGTTACTGAATATTACAAACATGATAATAAAACTTTTATCATCAAGCAAACTCCCTTATACACAAGAACCTAGCCATAGAATATTATGTAAAGTGACTTCAAATTAATTATATCATTACTGTTGATATATTTTAAATAGTGAAAGTAGGTAATTCTACTTATATTTGTAAATCATAGTCAAAGACATTGCTACACATGTAGTACCCAGCATTCTGAATTATAATAAGTATATAATTATGTACAGCATTGGTATAATTATGGAATAAATAAACTAGATGATAAACAAATTAAATATTATTTTTTTATTTTATATAGATGTCCCTCATCAATATCCAACTGCTGTCCCTCCTTCTCTCCATCAAGGTAAGTGTCATGACAATAATATCAAGCATATTAAATATTATTTTTTATTTTATATAGATGTCTCTCCATTTTGTTCACCAACTAAATTAACACCCATTGACCATGATAATCATCAATATCCAACTGCTGTTCCTCCTTCTCTCCATCAAGGTAAGTTGTCATGACAATAATATCAAGCATATTAAATATTATTTTTTATTCTATATAGATGTCTCTCCATTTTGTTCACCACCTAAATTAACACACATTGACCATGATAATCATCAATATCCAACTGCTGTCCCTCCTTCTCTCCATCAAGGTAAGTTGTCATGACAATAATATCAAGCATATTAAATATTTTTTTTTATTCTATATAGATGTCTCTCCATTTTGTTCACCAACTAAATTAACACACATTGACCATGTTAGTCAACAATATCCAACTGCTGTCCCTCCTACTCTCTATCAAGGTAAGTTGTCATGACGATAATATCAAGCATATTAAATATTATTTTTTTATTTTATATAGATGTCTCTCCATTTTGTTCACCACCTAAATTAATACGCATTGACCATGATAATCATCAATATCCAACTGCTGTCCCTCCTACTCTCTATCAAGGTAAGTTGTCATGACGATAACATCAAGCATATGAGTACTCTAATAGTCTGAGTGGTGATTAAGTGTTATCACTAGTACTGTTAGTTTGTAAAGGATTATTTTCACTGTTTCTTTTCACAAGGCTCTCCTGCACCCTATGCTTCATCTGCATTATGTGGGTCATCAGTGACATCATCAGAAGTACCAACAACTTGTAAGTCCTTGTTGTTACTATATTTTAATTTCTAATTTTCTTTTAGTAAGCTGTTCACCAATTTTCACGTCTGAGCCTGAAGTTTGGTGTTTTGTCAATTATTATGAACTAAACACTCAAATTGGTGACACATTTAAAACTAGTAACTCTACATTCACTATTGATGGATATACTTCTCCAATTTCTAAAGATCAATATTGTCTTGGCGGTATTTCCAATATCAAACGTGACGAAGTAACTATAAAGACTCGATGCTACATTGGAAATGGCCTTCGTATATTTAAAACTGACAGTAATGTCTACGTTGAGTGCTTGAGTAATTATAGCATTTTTGTTCAGTCACCTAGTAGTAATATTCGTAATGGTTTAGTTCCTATGACAGTGACTAAAGTTATTCCTGGAACCTGCTTAGATTTATTTGATTATAAAGACTTTGCTAATCGTCTAGAAGGAGCTGTTCGTTTACAAAATAATGAAGATATTGATCGACTTTATCGTTACTGTATTATTAGGATTAGTTTTGTGAAGGGTTGGGGAGCTGAGTATCGTCGGCCTTTCATCACTAGCACTCCATGCTGGGTTGAAGTCCATTTAAAGGTCCTTCTCTTTGGATAGATAATATAGTCCGATGTATGTGTGTGCCTCAAGGTATTGCCCACTCAGACAGTTAACTTATTATTTCCAATCTTTAATAAACATTGATATAACCTGAACTGTTACTTTTATTGCACTATTTATCATATTTATGGCTCTCCTCTTTTATTTTATTTATCTTATTAAAACAGATTTATTAGAGTTGCAGTTGTTCCTGTCATTATGTTATTAACATTGAATGGTATTACTGTTCACTACCTTGACAAAAGAATACATAGACTAATGTCAGTGGTTGTTACTGTAGCCAGAGCTTGGATTATATTTTGAATATAATTAATTCTTCAGTTGTAAATATTCACAACTCATTAATTTTATCACCAGTATGTACTTGGCAAATAAGCCCCTATATATGCAGCATATTATGCATAATGTTTTTGTGTTTCTAAAAACTAGATTACATATGATGTTTGATAGTCAATATAATTGTAAGTAGTCTGGGAC
Source organism: Gigantopelta aegis (assembly GCF_016097555.1). NCBI lineage: Eukaryota > Metazoa > Mollusca > Gastropoda > Neomphalida > Peltospiridae > Gigantopelta > Gigantopelta aegis. Next base: position 14,763 of record NW_024533580.1, on the reverse strand, counting down.
TGAGGTAATACTGAAAGGAAGTCAATTAAATGAAATCTTCGAAATGGAGAAATAAAGTGGTCTATAATGATGATTCTTTAGCTAGCTTAATTTGACAAAGTTTTCATTAACTTGGATATTAGTTTGGTGTCTCCTAACTGAGCTAACAACTGTTCAAATGAGGGAATAATATGTTTCTTTTTAACTATTTCCTCATTAAAATTAGAGAGATCACCACAAATGCATTACGTGTTTTATTGTTGTTGGGGAACAACAATCATTCACACACACCACTATATAATATTATGTTGGTTCATTAAATTTACAATAGCTCCTATTATCTCCATTCAAGTAATTTCTTCCTTTACCTTATCCAACAAGGGAAGTAGTAATCTGTGAGGTGTTGTCAAATGGATTCGGACTTTCCATTTACTTAATATAATTCTTTAATTGTGCCAAACCATTTGAAATTTAATGAAGAAGATTTATGATTTGTTTATTACAACTGTTAGTCATAGAGTCTTCAATGTCACTAACTACAGATTGTGATTTGGATGTCCATGTAAGGGACTGACCAAATTGTGGATAACATAGATCTTTTGTTTGATTCTCCAATCTTTGTATCTTAGGTACCAGTAAATTTACATTTTATATTCTACTTGTGTGAACTAGGACCTCTCAGTATTCAATCTGAGGGATGCAAAATGAATCCTTCTAAAATATTAATAATTTTGTGCACTCAATTCACTTCTAATTTGTTGTTAATAAATTATACATTAGCCATTTAGACATGTTGCTGTATTACATGTAAATTTACTGCAACTGATAAATAAACTTTATTTCAATAATTAAAAACCTAAATAAAATAAAAATTTGAAAATAAATTGATTGAAATAACTGATTGGGGAACTATAGTCAAATGTTAAGTTTCTAACATACTACCTCCAATCATTGTTTTGTTCATCCATTGATCAATCATAGCTACATAACATTCATAAATATGAAGAGTTCTTTTGGCACTCCCTCTCAGTACTCTTGTTCTTGGCACATTCTATGATAAAGTAAATGAGTATAGTGGAACACTAAAACGGAAAGAGTCAGTCAAAGGAGGGAGAGAGTCCAGTCAAAGGTCTCCAGCCAATCAGCATTCACACGTTGGGTAGGCGGGAAAATATCACGAGCAAGCACACGCTTAGGAAGGAACAGCAAACGCGTGACCACCAGTATTTTGGCGGGAAATACTCGTAAAGAGAACAGCAAGACATTGATTAATAATTATTATTATTAAAAAAAGATTATTAATAATTATTAACTGGTATAGTTTTTTGCTAAAAACATTAATGATAATATGATACAAATTATTATTTATTAATAAAGTTCTTTTAGTTTAAGAAACAATTAACAGTAATAAAAAATGATCCATATTAGTATATAATACATTATATTCAGTGTCTATTGTTGTTGTAAAAATTTCAATTCTTAACTAACTCAATTTTCTTAAAACAAATTCAAAGAATGTTTAATTTGAAGATTAATAAATAATTTAAACTGAAGATTGACTTTTGACAAACTTAAGATTAAAAAATGTTTTTGAGAACTTCAAAACAATATACAAACAAACTATAAAAAAATATTGAAAACTACAAAAATAAAAAAAAAATTAAAAGAAGACAGTCTCCATAGTTGAAGAGTCCCCAAGAGTCTTCCAGTCAGTCCATAAGATCTTCCAGTCAGTCCATAAGAGTCCTCCAGTCAGTCCACAAGAGTCTTCCAGTCAGTCCACAAGAGTCTTCCAGTGAGTCCACAAGTAGAGAACATAGAGGAAGAAAAGAAAAGCTATCTGGAACAACTGGATTACTAAAGAATGGATGGATGGAGAGGTAGCTCACCTTTCAACAGTGCTGCTCCTGTAGGGAAAGAAAGAAAGAGTAGTGATAAACTGAACTGATAGTGACAATGAATGGATAGAGAGTGAAGAGAGACAGAGGAAGTGAAAAAGGACTACCAACCTACACACACACACACAGCACACACACACACGCACCCTAGAAGATCAGAGGTTCCCCCCGCCACTGGCGGCCTTGGATATTAAAAAAAATTTTTTTTGGCCACCAGGTGGCAGGGGAATATGATTTTTAGAGATTGTATGAGTGTGTGTATGGTGTAGATAGGCTAGATAGCCCAAATAAAATAAAATAAAAAGTAAAAGAAAGGAAAGAAGGCTTGAAGGAAGACAGGAAAGAGTGAGGAGGAGAGCGACTCATCTTTTGCGTCCCAGAGATCATCAGAGAAGAACAGTCAAGAACATCAGAGAAGAACAGTCAAGAACATCAGAGTAGAACAGTCAAGGACATCAGAGAACAGTCAAAAACATCAAAGAAGAACAGTCAAGAACATCAGAGAAGAACAGTCAAGAACATCAGAGAAGAACAGTCAAGAACATCAGAGAAGAACAGTCAAGAACACCAGAGAACAGTCAGAACATCAGGCCAATCACAGTAAGAACTTCCAAGTGAGTCCTGTAGAAACGAAGGGCGAAAATAAAAATCTTTACACAAACAAAGAATTAAAAAATAAAATAAAAAAAGAAAATAAATAAATAAAGATGACATAACTAAAAGAAAAAGATGATCCAGCGACGAGGCGAGTCGATCCAACGAAGTGACGAGATGATCCAACGATGAGGCGAGTCGATCCAACGAAGTAACGAGATGATCCAGCGACGAGGCGAGTCGTAGAGAAGATAGATAGAGGCACGAAAAATGGAGTACCTTTTATATCATCAAGAGGTCTTTCTCACGCTTCAATTTGACAACTAGTCAAGAAAACTCGTGAAAAATTTGCCACCTCCACCACTACCCGCGTGACCAACATTAATTGATTTTTAATTCATCTAATTAACAATTAATTAAAAGTCTTCAACAGTACTTTAACTATTCTACAACTTGTTATTAGAAAGAAATATATTTGTAATACAATGTCTATATGTGATATAGGGTACAATATTTCTGTCAAAAAATTCCAAACTAGTCCGTTTAAAGGTCTCAAAATCATTTTCTGTTACAAAATGACTATATCAATATAATATTATGAATTAGTGAAAACTAGTAGACAGCTATCATAGTGTATCAGACTAGTTGTATGAACTCAGATCAGCCAGTGCTATATAGTAGCTTGGAGGGAAGCCCTCTATTTGTAAAGGGTGTGGGGAACGGTTTTGCATAGTCTAGCATTTTTACAGTAAAATAATGTGTTGAGAATTTGAGGTGTGGTTTATCTGACGATAAACTAAGTGTTAAATTCATGTGACTGATGCTTGGCAAAATGGGATCATCAGACAATGGTAACACTTCACTATTATCTTGAGCAGTCGAATTTTGACTATCATAGTAGGTAAAGAATGCATTGATCCCATGGAAAAATGGCTAAATGGGTTAGGTTTTGTACAAGTGAGCGAGTCAGATAATACATATATATGTCACATGTACCTCCACCTCTCTGTCATCGGAGCCACTCCCATGTTTATCATCATCATTCAAATGATCTTATTAAGAATAACCACCTATATATCCCTCATTGTGGGCATGGTCTTTGTTGCCTTTTAAATACTGGACTCGCCGGTCTAGACTATCAATAATGTCATCGTTATGATGGAGTTCCAAAGCTAAGTCATCTCTCTCTTGTTCTAAACTTCGATTCAATTCACGATATTTTTGTCTTTTAGACTTGTATTATTCAGCTTTTGTCACCAATGCTACAAAATCTTCTTCCTCCTGCATCAAACTAGTTTGGAGTTTGGTCATAGCTGCATCATGTTCTATTTGTAAATGCTTCATAACTTATTTTTGAGTTGTTTCAAGTTCTCTTTTGCAGTGTCTCTTTCCTTTAGAATTTATAAATTCTTCATTCAATTTGTTGAAGAATTTTCTCATTAATACTGTATCAAGATGTTGTTGGAGTTTTCTGCTACCCTCAGTATGGAATTGTAGGGATTCTTGAAGTTTTGAGATCTCTATGTCCTTCTCCTCAAGTTTGTTGCTAAGAGTACCCACTTTGGTTGAATGGACGGGTGTATTGATAAATGGATAGATACATAGATTAATGGACAGATAGGTGAATAAGTCAATTAGCGAATAGAATGATGAGTAGCTGATTGGTATGTGGATGGATGCATAGATAAATGGATGGATAGATAGAAGGATGAATGGATGGATGGTACTAGGATAGATTAATGCATGTAGTGTGCATTAAAAAGAGAAACAAATAATTACCACTTTTATAATTTTGTATATTTTTCAGATCACAAGCTTCCAATAATTGAGCATTACGTTCCAATGTCTGTGTTCTCTATGATCTCAGACCAGACAGATCAGTTTCCATTTTAACTCTCAAATTTTGTAGATCTTTTAACTGCTTCTGACCTTCCTCTATTTTAAGTTGTTGAACATTAATTTCCATAGTAACCAACTAAAAAATATTAAGTTCTCTTGTAATATTATTAAATTAAATATATAAATTAAATGAATAAATCAAAAGATGGTCATGATACCAGTTCTTGTAGTATGTACTTGATGGTACATCCTACTATATTGACAGCAACATAATAATAACTGAATGGATGGATAGATAGACAAATAGATGATTAACGGATGAATGGTTGGATAGATGGACAAACCTCATTAACTAACATGTTGTAATAATGATGATCGAAGATCATAAGGTAAGTGATCATTAGATAACTTGATTAAAGGGGTACTGGGTAATAGCATGATAACCAGTGAAGGTAGTAATCTTCAGTGCCATATATACCACTAGAGAAAATTGAAATGTAGAACAGTTAAATAGAAGATAAGATGAACAAAGTATATAGACATACAATCTAGATAAATAGATAACTAAATAAAAGGAACAAATTTACATTTATAATTATTATAGTACAAGTATAGATAATGTTATGATATTGGAAGTATATGTACATGTCTAAATACAATACTACAATATATTAAGTATATATCACTGTCTATAGGAACCTCAATCAAACTTACACATCATAGGTATAGTGTAGTATGGTAATATATCATTATATAGTGATAGAGGGAGATAGTCAGGATCAGTGTGAGGATCTTGTAAGGAAATATGGAAAGCCCCTTCATTAAAAGTACTTAATGGATGTTTACACTTTGTTCTTGATAACCAACAACAACTGTCACTATCTGAACATACTATTATAATCAGAGAAACAATGAAACAAAAAACAAGTGATTTTCAATTTAAGAACTTACAATTACTAGTTTTGTGAGACTTGTCTCACTCTTAGCAGCCATTTCTTTAAGTGGGTGTGTCTAAATACTTTCAGTAGTTATGAATAAGTTAATTAATTTTAGCTAGCAATTTAATTAAAAACAAGTACACAAAATGACAAAATTATGAAAATGAACAACAAAAGCTGTATGACAAAACTGCCTTGAGTCAGAGAGAAATGGACAGATGTGTGTATAAATGGATATATTAATGGATGAATTGTAAAAAAATAATGTATAACAATTTTAAAATTAGCAAGTAAGGAAATAGTTTAAGCAGAAGATGATTCTAATTCTTCTAAATTCTCTTTCATCTTTGTTCATGCTCTTCAAGATCAGATATTAATTTATCAATTTCATTAGCAACATCAGAATTGGACCCCTGTCCATTTCTGTACTTGTGAACATAATAGCAGACTTCATCATTACAGCAAGATCTATTGGAATGTAATATAACATCATCAAGTATTATGTTTTTTTGCAAGTGATTCTATATGACAAAAACATTACCACCAATATACGAGCCTTCCTGGATTTGTCATAACTATCCTCGACCTCTTTCCTGAGATTAGCTATTGTAGTTTTTCAACTTAATAATAAGACTTTGTTTGAGATCAGTAACAACTTTAAAGACGTCATCAAGTTCAGAGTCCCTTACCAATTTTGAGAAGATTTTTGCCCTAAGGTCAGCGCTGTCCCACTGGACATATTTGTCATTGTTATCTGTGATATTGTTTAGTATGCACACATAATTACAAATAACATAAAAAATTAATGATTTATTTAGGATAATCGAACTATTCTGTATCATTACCATCTCTCAATATTATTATAACATTTCTTAGGGTTTAGGTGACACTGCTTGGGACTTGTATCAAGCAGCTGCTACTGATCATGAAGAGTATGGTGTAACAGGAGCTGTGGGTGGAGTCCTGCGTCATTTACCAGGTAACATAGTGTGTCCTATCATCTTTGCTTCAGAAGCAACTCAACATGTGTTGATGGATTAAGAATCAATTTGTTCCAGAAGCAAAGAAAGAAGCTTCTTCTGAGAAATGGAAAACTAATCAATAATGTTGATATTGTTGTGTTAATATATGCAAAAATCTGAGAAGATAGTATAATATAAATATAATAAAATAAAAATATTGTATATATTGTCTTAACATCTTGTGTTTTTAACTTTGTAATCCACAATAATAAGTAAAAAAATAATTTGAATTCTAACATTATTAATAGGTAAATTAGTTAATTGGTTGTATCTTCGATAGGAGGTGAACTGTAGTTTGGCTAATATAGAAAGTTGATCAAACGAAGGTAGAACAGGATGATCAGTAGGTGTGGTGGTTAATGGGAAAGCTCTAGTGTGGCTGTGATTGGCTGTGATGTGAAACAATTCAATGGGATGTATGGAGGTTCAGATAATTGTTTAGTGGTAGTGTAAATAAAACTGAAATTTTCTTTACCAGAACTGCTGGTCTTCGAGCCAGAAACAAGAGGGTACATGTGGACCATGTTGGGCAGCAATTTTCCTTTTCTTGGCACGTCTATTTTGGAACCAATCCTGTGTGAAAACAAAAGAAAATATATTTGCCATACTTTAGTTTAGTTATATATATATAATGTATATCTAGACTTATATATTCTTTTCTTTATATTTAACTTGACAGCAAGGTCTTCTTTTTGAAATGTTATATCAGGGTAGTTCTTTGATCAAATTAACTTAAAGCAAGGTAATTCTTTTGTATAGTGTATCCTGGATAGTTTTTTTGATCAAATTTGTTTACTCTATCTGGAGTAATTGTTCTTTCGTCCTAGGCTTTTCTTTTTAGTCCTAATAAAGCAACATCAATTATTAAGTGCCTAGCGCCATCTGGTTCTAAGCATTCTCTAACTAGGCTTTTCTACCTCTCCTAATAAAGCAACATCAAAATTATTAAAATAAGTGGCCTAGCCCAGGCCCACTTGGCCTAAGCATTAAACCTCAGAAACTAACTAGCTCATACCTCTCCTAAAAAAGCAACATCAAAAATATTAAAATAATGGACGAGCCCAGCCCCACACCCTGGCATAAGACTACACTCAGAAACTAACTAGGTCATACCTCTCTTCATAGACAATTGGGCAGTGCTTTCTTCTTGCAGGCTGACTTTGGTTTCCATGATTTTTAAATCTAAATGAAATGGAAGTTAGAACTCTTCTTTTTCAGTGTCGCGATTGCGCTTTCCTTTCTTCTCTAAGCGAAGCAGAGTAATATGACAACACTTCTGCTCTATTTTATACTCACATCATTCTTAAACGTCTGTATCTGACCTATAACATTAGTTAGATTAATAATAAATATAGATGGTATTAAGATTGTTGAGTAAGCTCGTTGACCCTCTATAATGAAAACTGATAAACCGAAATGGCAAAAAAACTAAAATAGTATGTTAATAATAGTAATAAAGATTAATTAAGATAATTAAGATTGTAAGTCTGTAGATTAATTCGCCCTGGCTTGGAGTGGCACTATAGTGTCTAGTAATAATGTCTTTATGGAGACTGATATTCATAGAAGAGGCACAAGCATTTATTGAGGATCGGTAAATAGTCTGAATGCTCATGAATCATAGCTGCTTGGTCTTTAAAATTACATAATTTTATTACCATTTTTTAGCCATACTACAATTCAATCTACACCAAGACTTGACACTACTCAAAATATTAATAACACAACAGTTGTTTCTGCCAATAGTGTTCTTGCATTAAATTTTCAAGAGAACTAATCAACAGCTGATATAACAGGAGAAAATGTACCATTAAATACAAATTGAATTTGGATTTGGTCAATGGGTTCAATCTCAATTCAAGGTGATCCTGTAATATTACAACATTGTACAGGACTCCAGAGGAACATTAAATTCTGGTGAACCTGTGTTGAGAAAAGCAGAATGATGGATGGATAATGATGCAGGCAGATAGATAATCTAACCTATTATAAATGTACTAATTATCAAATTTGAAGTACTTTCTAGTGATCATATCTCATTCCCAGTTTACTAAGGGGTGTTTGACTGGTTCATATGTCCTGTAAGGATATAACACCTTATTGTATTACATAAATGACAATATTGTAATTACCAAGACTACCTTTCATTGTACTACTTAAACATGTTTATTAAATGTTAAATCATAAAATACTAAACTATTTAGTAAATATGCCATGTGGAAGATTTATATCACCATTATGGTTACTGTCAACCTTTGTATTCTATTAGTTCAACAGCCACTCTATTCAGTGGGAGATGTCCGACTAGTGGATGGTCCTAACGATAATACTGAAGCAGTTGAAATATGTAATGGTAGTCATTATGTAGGTGTATGCAGACAAGGATGGGACAGCAATGATGCTGCTGTTATATGTCGACAATTAAAACAAACCAATCAATGTAAGTTATGATTATAACAATGAAATAATTCATAGTCATTGATATCACTATTGTAGTTTGTTAAACACACTATGTATAAAATTGTAAACTATAGCTGTCTTGTTTACCAGTAGTAACAGTAAGTACCAAGAGTAATATGTGGCCCTTCAAATTGTAAAAGTCCTATGTGTCAAGATAATGGATGTTTTGCTTTAACAAGTACTTGTGATGGCTATTCAACTAGATGAGCCTCCTAGTCTGTGTGATGGGTAAGTCAACTAGATCTCCGTAGCTATAAAGTATTTTTTATTCTTCGATTAAACATTTAATATAGATTAAGTAGTAATACCATATGCTAGGTCAGTTAGTACTAAAGAAATTTCATTTTGATTTAGTTTAACTTTTTAATAGTACTAACTTGATGTTAGCATGGGATTAAACTTGACTGTATGCATAGTTTTATTGATTCAGAGTATCCCTTTTAGAGAGATTCATTTGGTCAGAAATAGTCTTATCCACTAGCAATAGAAATTAACTATGTATGTGATTATATAAATCAAATGTTATATGCTTATAAATGGTGTAACTTCACTCTGATGACATATCATTAAATGAAGGTATGATGTCATCATATATGATGACATTATCTAAATCCATGTAAACCCTAAACCAAACCTTATGACACATAGTGATGTCCTCATCATAGTACAAGTTACATCATCAATAAAAGTTAAGGACCCTATAAAATCAATGACTATAATATCATTATAAATTAACTATGTTATGTGCTGTAGATCATTATCGGTATCATTCTCTCTAATCTCTCTTTCTCTCACAGGACACTTTTTTCTTTCTCTAGAATCTTTCAACAACTAATACCATCCTCTCAATCCTCTTCCAAACAAGAAGGTAAGTAAATTATACATCATATTATTTTAATATTAATGTTCTAACAACAGGAGCAACGAATTCATCAACAGAGAACATCAATCAATTACATCATGTCACTCTTACAAACCAAAGCTCACAAAAAGATCAGTTAATACACTCCAGCAGTTATTTTCATCAAATCATTTGTCAATCTTATCCTGATGTACCAATACAACATGACTATGAAGCTAAGAGATTATACTCTGAACAAGTGGTTAGTTTTATACATCAATTTAACATATGTCATGTGATCTTCAAATGATAGGGCACTCTAGCAGGGATACTCCTAGATTTGATCACTTGGATAACTCTGAGATTACATTGAAGGTATTACAAAGTAAATTAGGGGTTCAGGGTAGTAGCCATTATTGTATGTACTATATTAATGTAAAAAATAATTTTTAGCTTTTTTTGATGCAATTCATGTGAAGATATTTGTTCGTAATAATTGATCATGCTTTTTTTTTTTTAAATCCTAGCTACTTTGCAGAATATATAATTTGATTCATTAATATGTGCAATGTTTGGAGACGACAAATAATAATATTAAAGAACCTAAAGGGCTGAAAACTTTTGCAATTTAAAGATAAAGTCATGTACTACAATTATTCGGATGGATTTATTTTCTACAATAATATTTGACATTTTTACAAAGCTTTAAACCTTAACTTACTTTAATCACTATTATTATTATATGTTATACAAATCGTACAAGAAATGCATCCGTAAAAGTACTAACTATTATCATTTTTGTTCCTTTCTTGATCAGCAGGTTGTTACATTATCAATAGAATCAAAAATCATAACAACACAGTATCTAAAGTGCAAAAGTAAGCATCTGATATGAATAATCGATATTCATTAATTAAAGGCAATGAATACACTTAGTAGTCCGGTTATTGATAAGTACTTTCGCGGGGTTAAATAATTATTGCTTATATTATTAGTATTGTTATTATTGTTATTAAAGCCTGTTCTGCTTTGAGAGGAAAGGCACATAAGACTAAATAATAAATAATAATAATATAATAAATAATAATAATATAATAATAGTAAAGCGGTAATCCAGTTACTCTGTGGAGAGGAAACGACATAATGTGGTTGCCAGGAACAACCGGCCACCCCACCTTTCTTGATGGTCAACTTACACTGTCACTGTAAACATAATATTAAAACATTATGCTACAATACTAGTGTATAATAAATAATATATTATATTAATTATATGTAATACAATTAAGGAATGTATAGCTATGAGAAGATTTAATCAAATAGATCAATTAAAAATTAAATAATAAGAATAATAATTAATACATTTTATTTAACTATTCTAAACAAAACAAGTAATTCTAAAGGTATGTAAAGGCATGAAATAGAATATATATTATGTTCTTAATATAATTACACAACTTAATTAATAGTATGCAAACAAATATATCAAGAGTTATCAATACACATTATGTAGTGGTATTGCACATGAATAGTTGTTTTTAATTGTGTTTAAATTGTGTAGTGACACATTTATGTTGATTGATACTGCTCATCTTATTCGATGAAATAAAACTTTAGATGTAGTTAATTTTTTAGTAGATAGTAGATGAAGTGATTTAAACTGTTACCTTTTTGATCGACCTCCATTTCAAAACGTAGTTTAAAAAACTAAGTGGAATAAGTCCAAAAGAGTGTATGCAATTGCACTCATTAATGAGTGTGATACTGTTCAAACTTGGATCTACTACATTTTCCATAACATGTCCTAAAGCTTCACACTTGAAATAATCAGTTAGTGCTGCAATAAATTTGTCAGCTGTAGCTGTGACATACCCAGTATGAAACTAAAGTAAATATAGCAAAGACAATGAATGAACACATTGAAATGTGTATTTTCTTCTCAGCTGTACTCAGCTGTATTTTCTTATTGTTGTTAGACCTCAAAAGAAAAAAAGTGGTTTCTGCGTATTATATAAAATATATATAATATTTATCAATAATTGTACATTACATGATGAATAATCCAAAAGATGACAAAGAGTAGGTAAGTTTTCAATAGCACAAGTATATAACAATGACTGTAACAGAATAGAACCACATGCTCCATTTCCTGATACAGAGAGTTGGTGGGAGTCTATGTTTGCTTATAATGATAGTCTTTTACAGACAAATACACTATGACAGCTGGTAATGGTATAAACAAAGCTGTAGTATAAAAAATATGATCATAAATTGTATTATTACAGTCATACATACCCAGACTAGTACAACAGCAAAAAAATGTTTATGTCTTCCCACTTTTTCTGTTTGATTGCCATGAAAGGAAAGACAATTTGTAAAACAACATACTGAGTGAATCATCTCAGTATCAGCAAAAACAGATAGAAGAGATCAAAGACTCTTGTGCTCATCTCTATAACTTGACAACATACTGAGCATCTCAGTATCAGCAAACTTATAGAAGAGTCAAAGACGGTTGTGCTCATCTCTATAACTGACACAGAGTTGGTCTCAGTGAATAGTATAGCCTTTGATACAGTCTTAAGTTAATGAAGTCTTATTGAAGAACAATATGTGGTGGAGTCTGATAGTCATGTCATTGAGTGATATGTCAGAATTAAAGAAAAGATTGGAAGGGAAAATTGTGAGAACAACATGAAAAGTTACACACTGATTTTGGTAACACCCTTCTATTGCAAATGGTAGGGCTATATTTTGATGCATTGTTACTTTAGTGTTTTGTTAGGATATGATAGTCACAAATCTTGGCTGGTATCAAAAAATTTACAAAGTTCATCAGAATTACTAGCACTTCAGGGAGTGGAAAAGATATACCTTTATTATAAATACCTTGTCAATCACAAATTTTGGTAAGTTCATGATAAAATTGTTTTATGAAGTCAATAAAGTGTTTTATGATGAAATAAAACTATGATTAATATCTTTACCTACTAGCTGAATGTGCCAGTCATCTTTATCAATCATACAGTGAAGAACAACATTTTTGCAAAGTTATTTGTGATGATATTTTTAGTATCAGAGACAAGGACACAATGACTGTATATCTTTCTTGTTGGTTACATAAACCTTGTATTAGTGATGAAGTAGAAATGAACTTGAGAGCTTACTAATTGACATTGGATTACAAGAATGAATTTATTTGCTTATTATTTAAAAATTATAAATTACTTTTTCACTTATGAAATAGTTTAACAATATTTTCCAACTTGTGATTATGGTATGTGGTGTGTGTGTGTTATATATATATAAAATATTATATATATAAATATATATATATATATACGCAATATTATATTATATATATGATATATATTGAAGGTTGGTTCTAACAATAAATAGGGGTGAATTTTTTGAAAATTGTGGCCATACACACACAAAATGTTTTAATGACAATAATGTATTCATTTGTGTTACCTGGTTGGGAAAATATGTAATTTGTGTGTATTAAAAGTACAGATTATAAATAGTTTGATTGATTGATTAAGTAAAACAATAAACCACTGCATAAAAATGAATAACAAAAGTCACCAAATGTACTAATCTGCTAATATTATTTCTTCTGTAAAAATTTCAAAGAAAAAAAAAAGTAGCCTTTCCAGCTTTCCAGATAATAAAGTTAACAACAGTCTTATGTGGACAAACAATTTATACATGCCCTGAAGAGATAAAACAATCTATATAGAAGATTAGTAGTAACATTAATGGTAATATTTAGATAATATAACAACATTTTCACTAGATAATATTTACAATTACAGAAGAGTAACACAAACATCAATGTCAAATCATCTGGTGTCAATGGTTTGTAGAGTAGCCATATTTACAATATTTTGATAAAGTGAGTTTAACTGGTCATCTTCTGATGAGACATATACATATATATAAAATAAGTGATTGTCAATTCATACACCTTGATACATCAAACCTCACCTGAAACATCTGAGTATATTACTAATAAATTACAAAATAGTGTACCCGACTCCCCCGCCAAACCCACCACTTAACTAAGACAAAACAGAACAGAATCATTACTACCCACAATTGTTTACAAAAAAAGTATCAAAAGGCAAAAACACTGAATTATTGTCTATAAATTAGTTTATTGTAAGAAAAGTATGTTTTATTTTTTTGCAAATCAAGTCTGAATTGACATTGCTTTATATCCAACTCTACTTTAGGAAAAAACTAATTTTACAGGTTTTATGAGGAGGACATTTAGGTTTGATCATAAATATTATATCGACTGTGGTTTATTCTGTACAGTGGACTGATTCGTTAGTCCATTGTAAGTTACCTGTTTAGTTGTATGTAGTCATGTCTATGGACGGCCAGCCGTATTACACTATAATTAAATAAAATTATAATCTGTTTATTTGGGGATTTCAGCCACGTGGACCCTTTCAAGCAATGGCTTCTCGAGTATAATTATCTTTGTCAACAGCCGGCACGCTAACTAACGACTTTTGTCTCTCATATAAAAGCAATTTGAAGATTACCAATTTCCACCGATAAGTTATCAAGACTATTTTAAAGAATTTAAGCAGCACCAAAAATCTATTTAGAAACTGGAAAAGTCTCTTAACTATATTCAGGATATAAAGAAAGCCACTTGTGTGTTGTTTTAGTCAATCCTTGATAGTCAAAGGTAGAAAAACTAGGTCAATTTTTCTTCTCCTTAATATATGATTATTTTTGATACATCAAGTAAACTATGTGACCACACTTTACACAGCTCATATAAGCTAGTCTCATCCACCAGACCTATTCGGTCAGACTTTGTATTTGCCAGTAAGGAATGTGGCGCCGGTGTTGTATGCAATTAGACGGTAGTGAGAAAATATGAATATCGTTAAAATTGAACGTATGCATGGGCTCACTCTTCAAGAAATCTGCGACTTCCTGCGGCTCTGACCTAAAGCAGTGATCCCAAATATCATGTTATTATAAAACACAGAATGATGAATATTCCTGTTATACCCATAGTTGTGAGATGTGCTAGCATGAGAAGCTTGAAATGCACCAACCATAGAATATCTCCAAAAAAAAACTATTTTGTAGTTTTTTTCTCTCTTTGAGAGTAAATCCAACTTCTTGGAAATTCGTTGATTTTAAAGACCGTTTGCAGTAGAAAC
>NW_024533579.1:0-35643 GCF_016097555.1 Gigantopelta aegis | reverse complement strand
GTGAAGCAGTTATATGGATTCTGAAAAATATATTTTCAAGGAAATGTTTAAGTGTTTTCCTAGGTTATCCTTTGTCCCCCCCCCCTCCCCCCTCTCCTCCCCCCCCCCCCCCCCCCGAAAAAAAAAAAACAAAAAAACCCCAACCGGGACCCACCCCCCCCCCCCCCCCCCGCCCCCCCCCCCCCCCCCCCCCCCCCCCCCCCCCCCCCCGCCCCCCCCCCCCAAAAATAAAAAAAAAAAAAAAACACATATAACCTCATCCCTTACCTGTATCCACCCCCCCTCTCTCTCTCTCTCCCTCCTCCCTCCCCCCCCTCTCTCTCTCTCTCTCTCTCTGTGTGCGGCTGTGTGTGTTGTGGCGTGCGTCTGGTGCTTAAGTTACATTTGGTTAAATTGATAAATCTTTATAACACTCTGCCTTTTCAGCTGAATGCAGTAATCACAATGAGTATCCACAGACATGTTAACTCTGATTAGAGTAACGTAGCCTTTTTTCGCAAGTTATTTCAGTATGTTTACTACTAAAGAAAAGGTCTTGTGGATGGAACGCCGCGAAATCGGGCGACGAGGGAGGATGGAGTTTTTTGCCGCATGGTAAAATATAGTCCGATGTTCGGAGAAAAAATGTCTACAGGACTTTAGTACTGGTCGGTGCCCTGGAAGGGTACACACGTGGAAGTGGACAGGTATGGAAACAGTAAGGTTTTTATGAAACAAATTGAAACACAAAAAATAACGTCAAGGAAACAACCACAATACTACGTACACCATTATGGTCTTCTGTTATACTCAGGCCCTGTTGGTCTCTTGTTAAGGGTAGCACTAAAACAAAATAATTACACTTCCGGCCGGGTCAAAGTTCGAGGTTGCACCGCAACTTCTGATATAGAATAGGACCCCAGAAGTCCTGGGGATTTGGGGATAACTGGCGAAGTTGTTGGGTGTAAATAAAATGAGTTTCATCTAGTACCTCTGTGTCAAATAGCCTTGTGCTTGAAACATGTATGGGTACCTGTAAAAAAGTACTCAAATTTTGTACGAAACTAGGGGTGTGTTGTACAAACATCTGGTTATACCGAAATGAGCATGAAAGGTACCATTTTCTTCAGTTAATACTTAGAAGTAGGAAAAAGGAAATTATTTATTTAACGACGCACTCAACACATTTAATTACGGTTATATGGCGTCGGACTTTGAGGTAGGGTTTGTAGTACTGATATTTATGGGTCATAGTTTGGTTGATATATTGCATATTGTGTTTTTAAACACAAACGTTAACATGATCGCCTATGGGATTTTATTTGGTATAGCACAACCTTAAGTCGCGTCATTTGGGAGTTTCCCCATTTTTAAAGTAATATGTCACCTACCGTTTGTAGGTAAGTAGGTAAGAAATATATAATAAAATTACAAAGCAGTTTTACAATATTCTAATAAAAGTATAAAGTACCGCGAATCAACAGGGACTCATGACAAAAAGAAAAAGAAAATTATTGTTTTAGTATTAGGTTGAAAGTCACTCCTCTTTACCATAGAAAATACTTAACACCGATTTCTCTCTCACTCATCACTAACAGCCATCTATTAACTCCTGTCTTGGAGAGCCCAGCTAGTTCAGGTATGTTCCTGGGACTCTGATTGAACCTATTTTTTCAATTACACAATCGTTTGACATTTTGTTTTGCACTTAATTAAGGTTTAATGTATTTTTGTCTTAAATCCTTGTATAGAGGACAATTTAAAATATAATGAAACACATGTCGGTCAGTATTACTGTATCTACCAGTTTAAATTTGTTACGAACGAGACGAAACTTTTTATATATTTGTATTAAAACATCGGCAGTGGTTTCCGTACTTAATGAAACTGCAGATTGAATGCATTTGTATTTCTTTCTATTTGTTGGTCATTCTGGTCTTGAATTCTTTGTTTGATTGCAGCTAATGGATTTTAAATATAGATCTTGATTGAACCAATAATCACACAAATCCAGATAATCAATTCCTTTTCAACGTGGTATGCCCAATTTGCTCTTATTATGTTCCACTATCATATACAAATTCATAATTTCTTTACGTACACTTTAAAATAACTAATAACGTTTACCAATATTTAATCTTAAATAATTACATGCAAATTTCATAAGTGTCCAATAATTCTTCTTTACAAAATCAATAAAATTGCATATAATTACTGCCCAGATAAATCTGGTTGTTTCACTACAAACATTTATTACAATGACATATCTGGTTGTATTTACTGCGCTATGAAACGTAAGTTTAATATCATTATATTACAGATGACAATTAACAAAGCTGATTAATAATAGATGTGAACAGTTTTCCAAAACATCCAACTTAACTAAGTTTACGATAATGTAATCTAATATATAACCTTTTTGTTTTAAATTGGCATCATCACACTTATAGCCAGTTGACTGCATACAAATATCTTTAAAATAAATAAATTATTCATTAATAATACCATCAATGCCAAGGGCTTTATTTCTTTTCAGGTTATGTATTACTGTTTCGATTTCTATATCAATTATCATGTTTAATAAACATACGGTCACGGAAACAAATTCCATGTGTTTCTGTTCTATTACAACTCAACATAATTTGGATCTAACAAAAACTTAGACACAACCAAACTATGATATGTTGTACGTTTCAGAGGACCAGTCTTTGCTGTTTGTGATCAGAGGATCATTGAATGTTTCTAACTACACAAGAGGAAGAAACACAATACAAGACAATGAGCCGTATCGGTGTTACACGGAATGCGGGGGCGGACCAGTGGGTTTACAGGTGATTTAATTAAGCACACACAGTTGTTATATAACGAATCCAGTATTCTTACACACCCGTTGGTGAGAACACCATGCTTTATTTTTGATAACACATAGTTGTGTATACACGTACGCGTATTAACAATTTCATAGTCTATGGGCCAACATATCGAAACCATCCCCCCCTCCCCCCTTAGGGATTTTCGGTCACCATGTTTTTCAGTTAGCCAGAACCCTCAGCGATCATAATCTGCTTGTTTGCCATAAAATTGATGGTGGGGGTGGGCGCCAGGGCTGTTGCCATGGCAACACAGTGATGAACCATTGGACTTTCAGAAAATGACATATTTATGTAACCAAGCAACCTCAAAACACAAAATAAGTGTCTATATATAGTTTTGAAGCTGTCTAGTTGATTCCAATCACGACCTAGGTAATTTAAGGTCAAGCCAATTTGTCTCCTTTTAGTATCCATCCGTGATCGTTTTCTGACTTTGGCACGACTGGACATGCCGTATTAGCTTGGTTCCAAATGAGAGCCTGGTAGTTAGCACGTACAACATGCATCCTCAACGAGAGTCTTCAGGGTGGAAGCAAACTCAGGTCGATACCACTCTTGCTGGATAGTAGGTGGTCCTTTGGTGTGTACCGTGTCATGAACATAATATATGGGAGCTTATTCATGTCCTTAACGCCTGATCTTGCCCCATACAAAAGACATGTGAATGCCTCCAAATCATCAAACTATTCTGGAGTAAGAGTCAGGGTTGTACCGAAAGTTGTGAAGACTGGAATATATTGTGGTTTTTTTCGCAGCACACGCAGGGGTCCCGGCTTGCCTTTACGCACAACTGAACTGATAGAATCACAGCCAGTTAAGGCATGCAATGAGAGCAATGCATTGTTAAGATCGTTGCCAATGCCCTGGACTGCTGATTTGATGTCAATCAACCGTCGCTTGTCTGCAACACCAGTGTCCATGATTAGTGGTATTCTGATATTCTGTGAATACTTCATAAGCAACAGGAACACATCTGTATCAGGTGACCGAACTATGATGGCACTTGATTCAGTGCAGTGTGTTGCAATATGACAGCAGTGAAGAATAATGCGGGTGTCAGCCTCCTCCTGAAAAAGACGATCAAGGTTTTGCTCAGAAACTGTTAATTGGTTCCATGACCATAGGAAATGAGGTTAATGTCCAATATAGCAAAAAAGCCAAATTCAGAAAACTTGTCCACTGTCAAGCAAAATCGCAAATGGAAGGAATGGATCCAGAAGTATGATGCGTACAAGGCGAAGTTGCGTGCTGGTGAAAAGGGTAAAACACCACAGTTCTGGATAGGTTACATGGATAAGGCATGGCTTCTGATGTGTTTCCTGCTGGCTACAAAGGCCAATGATATCACCCTGCACATGGCCTGTCTACATTCAATGTGTCCTCTCGTTTTTAGTCAAGAGAAGCCAAACTATGCAAGGTATACATCACTGTACTTGAACGTACTTCTAAACCTTCCACACACACACATCCTGGTGCTATGGAGCTTCTTGAGAAGAATGGAATGAGTGAGAATCGGTCCGAGATTCCTAACTCTCGCAATGCTGTTGACATAACAATAGAGCAAACCTACAACCGCCATGCCAGTGGGCATGGTCCTGGAATCATTGACTTCAGTCGTAACTTGGCATCATATCACAGGTGGAGCAGCACTCGGCATGCAAGAGCTAGATATCTACAGGCACCTCTTGATTCTGCTGGCATCGGGGATGATGAAATGAGCAACCACAAAGATGTCAACCGATCAGAGATTGTAAAAGGGGAGGTTGCCGTGCACAAGATGATCATTGCCTTCACTGACTGTGATTCTATCAGTTTATTTGTGCGTAAAGGCAAGGTGGGACCCCTACGTGTGCTGCAGAAAAACTCACAATATATTCCTGTCTTCACAACTTTAGGTACAACCCCGACTCTTACTCCAGAACAGTTTGATGATTTGGAGGCATTCACATGTCTTTTGTATAGGGCAAGATCAGGCGTTAAGGACATAAACAAGCTCCGATATACTATGTTCATGACACGGTACACACCAAAGGACCACCTACTATCCAGCAAGAGTGGCATCGACCTGAGTTTGCTTCCACATTGCAGATCCTCGTTGAGGATGCATGTTGTACGTGCTAACTATCAGGCTCTCATTTGGAACCAAGCTGATATGGCATGTCCAGTCGTGCCAAAGCCAGAAAATGGTCACGGATGGGTACTAAAAGGAGACAAATTGGTGTACTAATGGTCAGAAGATAAAATGCTTCCACATGATCTGGTAGATTTGGTACTGGAACAGGTTGATGACGAAAAGGATAGTGGAAATGACTACTACAACATTCAAGAGGACATATTTGATGATGACAACGAAGACGATGGTGATGGTGTTAAGATTTGATTGACATTCCAGAAACACTGAATACTAGACACATGTAGTAAACATTCACTTTTTCTAAAGGAAGTCATAAAATTAGTTTGCCCTTGATCATGTGTGATATGTTTGATGATGGTCATGATGATGTAAGAGGATATGTTTGATGACGACGACGACAACGACCATGTTTAACCGGTAATTCAGGAACACTGAATATTTAAACACATAGCAAAACATTCATGTTTGCCACAAAGTCATATATTTAGATTGACCTTGATCGTGAGTAATGACCGTGACCTTAAATTACCTAGGTCATGATTGCAATCAACTAGACAGCTTCAAAACTATATATATATATAGACACTTATTTTGTGTTTTTAGGTTGCTTGGTTACATAGATATGTCATTTTCTGAAATTCCAATGTTTCATCACTGTGTTGCCATGGCAACAGCCCTGGCGCTTACCCACACCATCAATTTTATGGCAAACAAGCAGATTATGATAGCTGAGGGTCCTGGCTAACTGAAAAACATGGTGACCGAAAATCCCTAAAGGGGGGGGGGGGGATGGGGGGGTCTTGGTGGCCCACAGACTATCAAGACATACGACTGGCTGCTCCTAGGTGATAACCAGGGCCCCGTTCCACGAAACGATCTTAGCCCTAAGATTACCTTAAGTGCATAACTACCCTATGCACTTAAGTTGATCTTAGGGCTAAGATCGCTTCGTGGAACGGGGCCCTCTTCACCAATGCTGTACACCCAATAAAAAAATCAGGGTGGAAATCGAGTACACTGTGACGTATAGTTAACCTGGGAATCATGTGTCTGTGACGCGTAAGTCAGCTATATGTGCAAGTTCTGCAAATAACGTTTTAGTCGAAAAAGATGTTAAAATTTGCTTAAAACCTGGGTGTTTTTTTTCGGGATATGTAAGAAATAGCATAATACATTCGTGTCTGTTAGATACAATTTATCTCACAACTCGTTGTTTAAAAACGTATCAAACTCGCTTTCGCTCGTTAGATACATTTCAAAACAACTCGTTGTGAGATAAATGGTATCTAATGGCCACTCATAAATTATTCTCGATTTATCGATGAAGTGACCGATGATGCCACTTGGAAAGATCATATATGTTTCCTATATACAGGTCAGGAAGAATGTATGGCCCTGGACCCCGTTCCATGAAACAGTATTAGCGCTAAGATCATCTTAAATGTATAACTACCTTATGCACTTAAGGTGAACTTAGTGCTAAGATCACTTCGTGGAACGGAGCCCGGGGATGGATGTGATCACCTGTAGAGAAAGCGCACGACAGTGCGTCATGTAGCGGTCACAACCTTGTTACAATGTCTATTTGACTGCTTTGCGCAGATATTAGAATAGTGATACCTGCCTCGGTGGTGTCATGGTTAAGCCATCTGACATAAGGCTGGTAGTTACAGGGTTCGCAACCCGGTACCGGCTCCCACACAGCGTTAACTTTTAACGACTCAATGGGTAGGTGTAAGACTACTACACACTCTTCTCTCTCACTAACCACTAACCAACTAACAACTAACCCACTGTCCTGGACAGACAACCCATATAGCTGAGGTGTTTACCCAGGACAGCGTGCTTGGACCTTAATTAGCTATAAACACGGAAACACGTTGAAGTTAATGAAGAATAGTGATTATAGTATCGCCTTTAACGGCAACTTTCTACATATTTTTTTCTGAAGACATAAATCTGAAGACATAGAAAATGTTTGACATCCAATTCGTAACGATTTATTCAATGTGATCCAGTGATATCGATTAAAAAAATAGTGAAAAAAGTGAAAAAGAAAGAAAAAGATAAAATAACAAAACAACTATGTCAGAATTATTAATATTTTGCACCTAATAAGGAGATAAGGAAAGTTATTACACGCAACTCTGCTACATATATTACAATAAGTAGCTAATAAGGAGATAAGGACAGTTATTACACGCAACTCTGCTACATATATTACAATAAGTAGCTAATAAGGAGATAAGGACAGTTATTACACGCAACTCTGCTACATATATTACAATAAGTAGCTAATAAGGAGAAGTCAATATTCTAGGCTGAACTACTGCGTGCATGTACTTTTATATGCCTTCCGTTTGACTTTGAATACTGGTTCACTATGCTCCACAACTGTAAAAAGGTTTTCTCACGCACTCTGGATCACGTCGGTATTTATTTATTTATAGACCATTTATTTACAGAAAAATACACATGGAATGCATATAATTAATAATACACGAATCATGTAGCTCGTTATACTTCACCAGTCTCAAAGTTCAAATCCAACATTGATATCTATGGCATTAGCAAATTATTACAGGTTGCACTGTACTAATTATAATGCCATCGGTTACAATGTTAACGTAAGTGGTAAAAATACTTTATGCAATATATGATAACTATGAACCATACATAAGAATACTATACCTCCCCAATGTATTAACTGAATAAATAGCTAATTCTGTATATAACAGGATGTTTTACAACACCCAGAAAGGTACATGGTTGTGCAGATATACCATACATGTTTCAAGCACAAGGATACGTAACAAAGTGGTACTGGGATGTGTAGTATGTATATTTATTGCTAAAGTTTGGTTCATACGTTACACGTATTATTTTAATCGCATATACTAACTGCCACCTGTGGTATTCTATGTGGTATAGTGTAACCTGTAACAGTTTGCTAATGTTATAAACGTCTATATTGGGGTGGAACATCAAGAATGAATACACGAGCTATATTTAGCTTGTAATATTCGTTATATTAATTTTATCTATATTTTTCTGCAAAAATGTACTCCATCTTGAATTCAAAATGGTGGACTTATCCACGTAGTTCAGAGTGCATGAACAAACCTTTGTTTCAACAGTGGGGCATAGTGAACCGAAATTCAAAGTGCATACATGCGGTAGAGTATTTAGGGAAAAAAAAGCTTATAGAAACTATTTCATGTGCGTATAAATGATCTATTCTGATATATAAGTGACGTAATATTAAAATATAAGCATATTTGTACTTCAGTAGATATAGAGGTTATTACCAGATATCATATATTAGGAATGAAAATGGTATTTTGCAAGCCCCTGGCGAGCATATAATACATTATTTTTATTCCTAATATATGATATTGACGATACTGAAACACACGAAGGCAGTAATCTTTTTATCATATAATCTCAAGCTTAATACAACGTTTTTGTAAACTGTACACACAACTTTAATTCCATTCCGGCATTACTAAATATTCAAATGACGTAAGAATATGTGGCGCGGTGTCTTTTTGAATGGAAATGACATCAAACTCGATTCACGTCATTTTGGATGTCCTTACATCAAAATAAACTAGTGCATAACGTTTTTTTAATTTTCTGAACGCTGAACAGCTTTCAGTGTAAAATTGCTATTGAAATATTTTTATTTGATAACTATGAATGCATACGTCAATCATGGAGTGTCACCCAAGTATGTTTGCTTAAATGTCAATAAACCTAGTGCCGTGACGTCGACTAATTTACATCTAATTTGCAAAGTTATCAAATTCTTAAAGTATGTGATCTGAAAAATATCACATACTTTGATTGCACTGAAAATGTAAGATATTATATGATAAACATAACTACTAATGTCATGCAAAAAGTACTTTTTATCCATACTTATTGCATAAAACTGGACATGACATCACAGATCGATCCGAATTCTTTCCAAAATAAAATGTTTGCTTGCTTACTCAACACTATAAAACTGCTGGGTTTAAAACGTATATCTTTTGATGACATGTATAACGGGATATTTTTGTGTCCCCCCCCCCCCCCCCCACCCACCCCGCACGATAGGTCGATGTTGCCAACTAACTAGTATCAAGTCGGCTTAATTATGTCATGATTTTCTAAAACATATAACCTGGTACTTGTATCAATGTTCAAAAATATTGTTTAATATATACACGTTTTTATTTCCAGGGCAAATATTGTTATTGTTTGAGCGGGGATATTGCTATAACGAAGCACGTTGAAGAAGTCCGATGTCCTGGGTCGTATGATCAGTTCTGTGGAAGTGACACGACAATGTCCGTTTATGAACTGAGTGCGATTTACATATTTAACTACAAATAAACCATTTAGGTTGAAACAATGCAATAAAACTACCAAAACAGTTCGTTTATATGCATGAGGGTATAATTACATACGCACACGCACGCACAGACACAGAGAGAGAGCGAGAGAGAGAGAGAGAGAGAGAGAGAGAGAGAGAGAGAGAGAGAGAGAGAGAGAGAGAGAGAGAGAGAGAGAGAGAGATATTCAGACATAGGAAATTCGCTGCCGCCACAAATGTGAGATAGAGAGAAACAAGCAAATATATATTTTCTTTTGTTTACTTTTTTTTTTTTTAAAGTGACATGTTAACACATAAATTACTTGTTTTTGCAGATATTCCTGAACGTTTACCGTTTGTTCCTACTAATTATGCCGCATGTGGTTATTTATCTGGTTATTGGAAAGCTAATGGCGCCGATCTTTTCGAGCTGAAATTTGACACAAGCTGCTCTTCCTATTTGACGAATTATGCATGTCCAGGTATGTTATCTCGAAACTAAACTGTTCGTCAAGCGTACAACGTAATGTGATGATATTATTAGGGTTGGGCGAAGTATGAAACGTTTCTGGAGCAGAGTTGTTTCTGTGGCCATTTTGTCTGTAGAATCCAAATCTGATTGAATTTTTGACCTATCATAATGTTTCATATCGGTTAATGGCAAAAATTCAAAATGGCGGTTGAAAAGTATCATTTTTTCACAACATTATATGTATTTTGAATATACTGTAGCTTTTAATATATGATATCTTTTGTTTTTCAGGATCATGAGCTCATATATGATGCCACTAATTTAATATGAGGCATGAATATCAAAATTTACCGTCAAAGTGACCCGTAATTTATGAATATATTTACTGTATAACACATAACTATAGGACAGAAACAACGAGAACTTCAACCAATTTGTACATCTAGGATCTTGCACCTGGAAGAATGGATATAACATATTAACAGGGCTTCTAGATTATGGTAGCCCCACTCGCATGGCTAGTGATATTCGATGTTGGTCAAGTCAATAACTACTATTGCCATGCCCGATGGCTAGTGAATGTTTTTTGTTAAATGTTGCAGTTACGTCTATTTTGTAAATATGAATATCCTGCTCCCCCCAATGTTAGTTTTTTTAAGCTCTGTATCTCCCTCTTTAGGTAACATATCTGATTATTATTAGTAGTAAAATTGTATTAAGTAAAGTAGGGTTAGTGAATTTTTAATCATTGCTAGTAAAGTTTACAAATCTCTGATCCCATGGCTAGTGGATTTTGTAAAAATTCTAGAAGCCTTGATATTAATCAAAATTAATATGACTCTATAAACAGCAACAGGTAACCTTGCCAGTAAATATCGAATACCCATGATTCAAATCACATTTTGGACATCATATATGAGACCAACACCCTGAAAAATACATGAAATAATATATTACAACACCTAGTATATTAACAATAAACCTAACGCTACAGAATTGTCGTTTGTGGCAGCCATTTTGAATTGTTGCCATTAACCGATATCAAATATCCTGTTACGTCACAAATTCCATCGGATTCGGATTCTACGGGCAAACTGGCCATAGAAAGAACTCTGCAAACTTAACGTTTAAGAACAAAATTAAAGTTTGCCTCGCGCCTCTTATGTGTGACGTTTATCTAGACCAGGGAAATCCCGTTGCACGTGCGTTTTAACACATAGAAGACGACTCACACGTAAGTGGATACATTTGTTGCCTCATCAAATTTCATGTAGTAAATGTACATGTAATTAACAGCGAAGTAATATACACAAAAATAATGTATTAAAGAACATTATGAAATCAAACAATAATTTCGTTCTTCATAGATTTCCTTGCAATCATTAATTCAAATTAGGGATGCTTTTAGCCTATGTGAAGTGGCGAGTTGCGCACTATTGGCCCTCGGTTTCATGCAACACAATTTCCCTTGAATCAAACAGTATAATATTTTCGTGTTTACCCTAACACATTAACAGAAATGAACATATATATATATATATATATATATATATATTATTATATATATATATATATATATATATATATATATATATATATTTAAGAGGACAGTACTTAAACTATTATATTTATTTGACATTTGTCAGTCAACACATTTGCAGATTGCAGTTACTTTAAAAATAGATCATTTTATTCTTTGGATTTAAAGGTATACTGTTACAGATTTAAGAACCTTATTTCTCTAAAAATGAATAATAAATGAAAATTACATTAACATTTCGAAACCAAATCTAGCTATCGCATCACCATAACTTAACCACGATGGAGTGAAATCCATGTCAACCCTGTTGACAATATTAGTTTTTGAATTATAGACCATTGCCATAATTCAATTATTTTTATGAAGTATCATTAATAAGTGGAGTATGGTGGCTACGAAGATGGTTGAATAAAGTACATTTAGGGACAAATCAAATTAATATATTTTTAGGTAATACTTTGTTAGGCCATTTAATAGGTCAATGGTCTGTGACAATATGCCTTTAACAGGGAAAATGGATGGATGGGGTCCAATTTATAAAAGACACCGAACATACGAATATGCATTATGTTATATATACAGCTATCGAAGAAATATCTCCTAGTATCCGGCTGCCACCTACCAGACACAAATAAATGCAACAAGTTTATACGTTAAACATTTGATATGTTGTTTGATGTTTTTGATGCACCTACTTCACACTGCACCCAACCCTTGGATCAGTGATTGTTTAAAAGGAACAAAATCACTAACATATCCAATGGCCATTATATATGAAACATTTTGCCACTGACATTTGTACTCATTTGTTGGTATTATTGACCCCTCAATAACACAGAATATGATTTCCATTAAATTGTAGAAATGAGCAGCATACTCCTGGAGCTAATAATATAATTATACAGTATCATGAATTTTGTTTCCCATAGAACACGCGTTTACAGGCAATAGACGCAAATGCGTCAGTGGAGTGTGCATATCATATGGACAGGAAACGTGGGAAGATGCGATGGACGCATGTGGGAACAAACTGATTAAGCTGACTACTAATGCCACGCAGGCACTAAAAACGCTTATTTCAAATTGGTACGACATATACGACACATACTGGACAGACCACTGGGTTGGGCTCGAGCGACACGTGACGAGGAAATGGATCAATGGTAATATGAAACGCTTTGTCTCTGTTTCTTTGTTCTGACTAACATTCAAACTGAACTACTATATTTGTGGGATTATTTTTAGTTATAAATATTTATGGCTGAAACGTCAAACGTAATGAAAAATATTACATTTGATGCATTTTAAGAAGTATCACAAAATGTATCAATATATTTTATGTATGTCGGATTTTACTATTATATACATAAATATTGACACAGTGGGAAGAGAATAATAAAATCCTTTTTATCAGGTCTCACAAATTGTGTCATGCTATTACTGGGATTCGAACCTGTGGCACTGAATCGCCCGCACCTTGCAGACTTGCACGATAAACTCTAGACTATCGATACTAATATTATAAAAATTCTCTATAACTGTATGCGTAGAGTCTGCAAACTATAGAGTCTATCCCTCTTATGTGCATGGAACAGTAGAGAAACCTGGCACTGGCTAGTATGGAGGTAGTACTAAACAAAATAACTTCCGGCTGGGTCAAAGTTCGAGGTGCACCGAACTTTTGATAGAGAAGTTAAAACCACAAGTCCACTGATTGGTGATAAATGTGAGTCTGTTGGTTGTAAAAAAAATAGATTCATCTAGGCAACAACATGTTTGCAATTTTATTTCATCTAGTGCCACTGTGTCAAGTAGTTTTGTGCTCGAAACATGTATGGGGTACCTGTAAAGAAAAGTACTCACATTTTGTGCGAAACTAGGAACCATTTTCTTCAGTTAAGACATTGAAGTAGGGTTTATAGTACTGATATTTATGGGTCATAGTTTGGTTGATATATTACAAATAGTGTTTTTAAACACAAACGTTAACATGATCGCCGGTGGAATTTTATTTGGTATAGTACAACCGGTAATGTCAGGTTTGACCATTACATATAAAGATACTAAAGCACTGGCGCAGAGGATATTTAAATGCGTTTTGGCCTCACCTGTATGTTGGTATGTATGTATGTATGTATGTGTGTGTGTGTGTGTGTGTGTGTGCGTGTGTGTGTGTGAGTGTGTGTGTGCGTGTGTATGTGTGTGCGTATGTATATGTCTGAATGTAGTATGGATGTTTATTTGTGTAGGCAATGTAGACGTGTATGCGTGTGTATATAGAGAATTCGTCACGAATGTTTTTAACATGGGAAATATCAACCGAGTCTACGTTAATCGGTATTTGTCGAGGCGCATTAAAAAACACGAGTAGCGAATACTATTTATCCTATAATACTTCTAAAATAACATTTTAATTCGATATTTAGTAAATTAATGTTCTGAAGTCGCCTCACCGGTAATATGACGTTATCGTGATTAGCACAAATGTAGTTTGACGTCACGCACTTCAACTAAATTTCATCAAAATGTTACGCTCAGGTATATCATGTTGTTATTTAAATATTTGTACTAGCGTAAATTTCATTTTATTTCCCAAATATTTTTTTTCGTACGTACGCAATTATTTGAAGACAGAATCAAGTTTGGGCTTCTTACAAACATTAAGACGACCAGAACACATTGAATATACAGACACTGATATTGTAAACAAGAAAATATATTTAATATGTAAGTTTAATCGTAAAAATATTTTATTAGTCGGAAACATTTTACAATGCAGCAAACTCAGGAATGTCCCTTTAAAACATATAAGTTGCATTCGTAGTTTTAATAAATATACAAACAGATATGCAGAAATACATTTATGTTAAAACATATACGGACCATATATTTTTGGCAAGTATCTGTAAAGAGAGTTTTGCCAGCAGACGCCGTGACAATCATGTGACTTCAATAACAAAATAGCAGTACAGCTGAGAACAGACAAAAATAGTTTTTAAAAATACGTTTTCTTTTAAATAAGAGTCTTCGAAAATCATAGAAAAGGGATTTTAAGAAATGTGCAGTGTTTATGAGTGGGTTAAGTTCGAGATTGCTTTCTTTGCTCGTTTAAACCTTATTTTTACGAACATTTCTGTGAATGTGAAAGACATTTGTTTACTTTCCCCATGCAAAAGTCAACAACATCAGAAATCTTCAAATGTACGTACCCTTGAGCACAAACGATGAAACCACCGAAACAGGGTCACGGACGATACAGGTCTTGTTGGTTGTAAACAAATGACCCACTGACAGCAAAACATTATTAAAATAATTAATAATGGTAAATATCAAATGGGTCAGTGGCATGCATATTAAGTCTAGGATAAATGTCTGAATGTAATATGTATGTATGTGTGTGTGTATGTATGTATGTATGTATGTGTGTATGTATGTATGTATGTATGTATGTATGTATGATATTTGGAGATGTGTGTATGTACATTGTAACTGTGTGAATGTATGTATGCGTTCTTGTAGGTATGGGTGTATGTATTTTGGTATGTAAACACGCATTGATGCATGCATATAATTGTTACTAGTCCCCTACTGTCTGTCCGTCTGTCTGTCCAACATAGTACCATGTACTGTTACTGATCAAGTTTAACTTTCATGGTGATTTACCCACTTTACATAGAGGTTTGGCCCTTGAATTTAAGAGATACGAACAATTGTTGGGTCCAGTAGGGGACATGTATTGCTTTAGCAGTACTCTCAGAATGCTTGTTTTAATTGTATTGCGGATTGTATAAATAAATTACTTTTTTTTTGTTTTCTTTTGGTGTAATTATGCAAATGCCCCCCACCTTTGTTCTAAATATGTACAATAAATTACTTGTCCGGGATCCATTACGTTGTTTAACCCTCTCGAGGATTTATTCCCACGGATGTATTTGCATTTGTATCTGAACCTAGTCTCTGTTACGTTATTTTTACAATTAATATGCCACACTTATTTCCCAGGTACGGATATACCGGATAAACGTATTGAGGGACATGACACTAAACCCAAATGCATCGCTGTGTACAAATCTTACTATGGAGGACGTATACATATAAAACATGTACGGCTATCATGCTGGAGGAAGCTGAAGGCTGTTTGTCAAATATGTGAGTTTAATATCAAAGGTTCAGAAGATTGTATCTTCTAGTATTCAATCATCATCATATGTTTTACTGCGGTACATTAATTTTTACTATATTTTATTTTGTCAATATATATATTGGGCTTTTATTGTTGTAATGAGACAGTAGCCACCAACGACAATGCACATAACAATAACAATAATAATAGCAACACAAACAGGAAATTATTATTCGTTTAACAAGACGTCAAAACATTTTAAATTACGGCAGTTTGGTATGTAATATATGCTTATTGTACCACTTGGTGGGGTGGGGGTGGGTGGAAAGGGAAACCCACTGCTGTCATAGACTGTTCCTATCGTTAAAGAAATGATGAGTTTGTGCATGCAATTTACCACAGACAGGACAATACATACCACGACCTTTGAACGGAAAAAGAAAAAAGTATTATACTGAGCGTATTTGACCCTGCTCCCCAACGCACCTGAGGCGAAAGCTCTACCATTCAGCTACATGTACATGCCGCCATAAACATAAAAGATCCCAAATGTTGAACACGTTTGTTGTATTGATTAAGCTGAAGATGAATGTAAACTCGCTGGTTGGGTGTTGGTAATTAAAGTATATTGACAAATTAAAGTTTATTTTGTTTAACGACACCACTAGAGCACAGTGATTTATTAATCATCGGTTATTGGATGTCAAATATTTGATAATTGTGACTCATAGTCTTAAAGAGGAAACCCGCTACATTTTTCCATTAGTAGCAAGAAATATTTGTTTAAAGGAAACCATCCCACAGATAGGATAGCACATACCATGGACTTATACACCAGTCATGATGCACTGGCTGGAACGAGAAATAGTCGAATGGGTCTAGTAGACCCAGTTTACTGACGGCAATTGATGCCAGACCTGCCGCGCATTAAGCGATGGCTTTACCACTGGACTACGTCCTCCCTCACTGCCTAATACAGAACACGTACAGTGTGGTTTATGTCAATATTTCAGACACACCAAAAACAACAACGGTGTCTATCGTAACGTCAGCCAAAGTGCATTCAACATCTCCTGCGATGTCTACAACAACGCCTGTCGTGTCTACCGAGACGAGTAGTTCCCAATCAGGCCAGACAGGAAACATAAAGTCTACACAGGCAATAGCTGGAACAACTGAATCACAGAGACAGATGAGACCGAAAAGTGATTCTAGTAGGTCACAATCGCATAAAACGTCATGATCAGTTTGTGTCAAAGTCGATCTGATGAGAAATGCCAAGACTCATATAAAACGTATCATTAGGTGTTAAACTGACGCCAGCTCAAACATACAAAACAATTTCCAAAGTAAATGAATGTTTCGTGTAAAGTGCCCCAGTAAAGGCACATTTTAATTAGATGTATGAAGGGAATAGTGTTTATATTAATATATCCGATAGTTAATAAATGTTTTTTTTAAAAACGCAATCATTTTTTAATAGTATTTTTTTTCGGAAACGCCTCGATGTAAAACACTTGACAGATGACAAGAGAGCTATTTTTAGCATATGATACGCAAAAAGGGGTTATCCCATCAGATTGTATGTTTATAATATGTAGATTAACTCTCACTTTCAATAAACTCTTGACTGTTAATATTTGTAGGAAGATAAATACGCGGATGCTAAAGTAAGCGATCGTTAATAGTAACTGGCAAAGGTAGAACTGCACATGTAGTGACTGTTCCAGTAGTTACCTTTATCGTTTTGTCAACAACAAAAAACAAAAACAACCCTTAACACCCCACCAACAAAGAAAGAAACGTAACCTTTAAAATCTGATGGTATTTACACGGAATGGTTTGGCAAAGGTCACGTGAGTTGGTGAGTGTTTAATACATAGAGGATATTTCATGTTTTGTTTTTTTTGGTCAAATATGATTTATATCTCATCGAGTGGAGTGAAGTTTGCAATCATATCTCACGAGTCGCGCTTGCACGATGTGTGTGACATAATTGCAAACTTCACGAGTTGAGATATAAATCATTTTTGATAAAAAAACCCATGAAATTTTCTATTTATTATATCACTTTTGGCAATTGAACTTTATTTTTAAAATGCCAGCAGCAAAATAGGTCCGGCTTTCTTACAGTGAAGATAACTCTTTCTACAGTGACGATAACACATTTTAGAGTGAAATAGTGAAATTTTCACTCTAAAATATGTTATCGTCACCGAGTAACTGATAACACTTTTATTTCATTGATATTTTAAGATATTTCTTTTATATGAGATGTAATATCATTATATAGTCGTGTTTGTTTTTTACATAAACGAATTGTAAATGTTATATGTTGTAATAATTTTTAAAGTTAATTTGCCTTCAAGATAGTTCTCTATAATATCTACAGTTTTATTTTCTTTTTACTGGACTATAAAATGGCAGTCCTCCCAGAGTTCCATTTGGTGAACAACAGATCTTCTATGTTAAAAGTTAAAGTTTGTTTTGTTTAACGATACCACTAGTGCACATTGATTTATTAATCATCGGCTATTGCATGTCAAATATTTGGTTAAATACCTTTTTTCCATTAGTAACAAGGCATCTTTTATATGCACCATCCCACAGACAGGATAGCAGTCGTGGTGCACTGGCTTGAACGAGAAACAGCCCGATGGGCCCACCGACGGGGATCGATCCCAGACCGACCGCGACTCAAACTAGCGTTTTACCACTAGGCTACCTCCCACCCCTGTGCAATGTAGTCAAAACTATAGTCGTGGTTACATACCCAACAACTCTATCATTAATTCTTTAGGAATCAGACTTGTGCAGAGATACCGTATTGAATACACTAGTGGCATATGCATAATTGCCATTCATGTTACGGCTTCTATATTAACACATTCATTTTTTCTCTCTTTTGTTTGGGTTATTACTGGTGAGTAGTTTAACGCATATTATCGTAATTGTTTTTTAGGGTGAATTACCTTTGTTATTAATGTGTGGTTAGTTACATACAGATTATTATACGAGTTTGAGTGTCGTAATGATTTAACGAAACGAGTGTCACCATTCTTGTATTGCCCGAACAAGAGCGAGGTAATACATGCATCCTGGGACGAGTTTCGTAAACTCTACGATTCACACGCGAGTGTAATAATGTATTTATTATTAATATTAACTATAACATTTTTTTTTTATGAATAACAAGCTAGGGCCATGCCAAAACGTTTCAAACGTAAATAAGGAGACGACAAAACGACGTCATTTTCCGAAATGACGTAATTTTGATAAGCGTTTACACAAAGCTCAGACTGTGGAAGCTGCATTATGTTATGATGTCGCTTCACAATATTGCATCATTCGTTGTGCACATGAAATAATTATGACGTGTCATACTGGTTATATTTCCCTGTATATCTTAAACTATGTGGATACTAATTATAGAATATTAAACGAGCTTCCATTTCGTATCATGTTTATGTCCCGAGTGAAATAATGTTTAATTGTCACGAGCTTTAACGAGTGACAATGGAAATTATTTCGCGAGAGACATAAACGTGATACGAATTGGTAGCGAGTTTAATATCCTATTTATTACCCATAATCGATCTTAATTTACATTACTTAGCTCGTTTGGTTGACGTTCCTGTAAGGTTGTAGTGCGCCAATCGATGACGTCATCATATGACGTTGAAGTGTTACGTCCCACTTGGCGTTCTAGTGGGACGTATCACTTTGATATGTACCAAGACATTTTTAACCATATGGGTAATAAATATGAAGAACTTCACATACGTTGTTTTCGCTTCCTATTTATTGCACGAGTTTATTTTGCTCAAGAATATATGTTCTTTCGCATAATAAACTCGTGCAATAAATAGGAAACGAAAACAACGTATGTGAAGTTATGTATTTATTACATACCATCTTTTATTTTTTACAAAAACGGTTTTTAATTTAACGTCATAACAACACTTTGCTAAATCTATTATCAAAACTGCTTTCTTGGATTTGCTTAACGTTAAGAATCATATTCTGCGGCAGCCTTGTGTAATGTTTCAAATACGATGTGACGTAATTTGTAAATCATATATGACGTCAGTAAATAAAAGGCTCTTACATATGTGTAATACAAAATAAATTTATTACACGGTTTGAAAATGTCTTTATAACTATAGTAAGATTGAATAGGTATGTAATAAATAGAGATTATTACACAAGCTTGTGTGCCATGCTGATTTTACAAAACGACTGTCAGGATTCTTGTATTGCCTGAGCGAGTGTAAAATCAGTACGATTCACACGCGAGTGTAATAATCTTTATTATCCACATTATTTTTAATATATATATATATATATATATATATATATATATATATATATATATCTATATATATATATATTGTTTTACGAATAACAAGGACCATGTCAAAACGTTTCAAACGTAACTAGAAAGATATGACGAAATGACGTCATTTTGGTAAGCGATTACACTGAGCTGAGACTGGAGAAGCTACATTACGTTATGACGTCGATTCCCAAAATGACGTCATTCGATGTGCAAAAAAAATGATTATGACACATATGTGTCATACTGATTATATTTCCCTGAATATCTTGAACCATATGGATAATAAAATGAATTACGTTGAGCGCGATATTTGACTTGTATATTACTTTTAGTGTTATCTTTCATCTTGCAGACATGGTCTGAGTGCTATATGTTCGGTTTGAATTAAGTTACTAATGGGTATCGGATAACTAGTATTTAATCATACTTTTACCTTTCATATTAAAGTACTAGTATTGCAATGCATACTAGTATCCATGACTAATATTTTAGGATACTCGTGCTTATAAGTCCAATCCAAACCACTTACTAAACATTCGTGTATTTGAAGGGCCTGGCAAGAATTAAACCAGTCGTGAATAAATCATTGCACATGCAATAAAATACCAAGGGTAAGGGGATTTCATATAGCATCATGCATTTCGTCGACGCTATATCAGTTATAGTTAAAATAAAAGTGATATCTTAAACAAAATTATGAACAGGGTATTATATAGGTTCATCAAAGATAATTATTAGTTTTAGTGGGGCACATTTACATAGTGATTATCACTACTAACGAAGGCAGGAAGATACTTTGTGCAGAAGGAATGCTCTTGTGTGTGGTTTCTCTAGCACCGACGTTACAAAAAAAGGTATTGTATTGCCAGGAATGTCTTTGAAATGAATTGGGAAAATACCTCAGCAACTCGTATACGAAAGAATAGGCGTTTTATCACCACAGCATACATTTTGCCATATGCACAATTGTACTACAACGTCAAAACCTGTTTACAAGTGTTTGCATAACAATTGTACGATTAATACATATTCATGTTTCCAGGTGGCATGATTGCTGGTGTTGCAGTGGGCATAATAGCACTGCTGGTTTTAGCTGGAGTTGTTGTTCTTATCTGGATGAAAAGGTATTACCTCAGTGAACTATTTTATCTAATAAATAAATAAATAAATGAAATAAATAAATAAATAAATATTCCCTCCTTCAATGATTTGAAAACAAAGAGCCAGAAAATATTTAATTATCTTTGTTTTTGTATGGCCTAATGACGATTTCTAGGAAACTGATTTTTTAAATAAATATAACAAATATATTTTAATTAATCAAAAATGTTTAATAATGTTATTTTGTTACTACGAACCGTCAGATGTGTTAACAGGCAAAATTATCAAGTCACATTTTCGTAAAATGGAGATTTTTTCATTATCCTAATATATCGACAACAGGGTTTTATTGTGATTTTGTGAGAAGGTTAAACTGATTAGGGTCCAGTAGTATGTAGGTTGAAAGTTTAAGTTTTCTTGGTTAAAGTCCTAGGTTTACAATTCACGGTAAAAAACCAACACGTGACTGTTTTAGCCAATAGCGGTCAAGTATCTGCACATTTTCGAACGTTTTGTTGATGTGCTATGCATGTGAACACATTCAAGCAGAATCAACTTTAAAATTATTTGTTTCAAAACTTTAAAATGTGACTTCGAACATTCTGCCAATGGACTATTCATATGCAAATGAGTTATTTGGCTTTGTGGTGATGTTGGTGTTTTTTTTCTTCTTCTAATGGAAGCTTATTTGATTGTTAAATGCCTATCTGAGCTGTTTTATTACTGACTTATAGTACACGTTTACAAAAGAAAAGAAAAGAGAAACAACAAAAACAAAAAACGTTTGTAGACATTCACACATACAGATATAGAAATTAGTATTGAAATTTTATTACGGTGTTTCATTGTAATGGTTATCCATACGTACATGCATATTTGTGTATTGTAGAAGCAAGAGATTTCTTTTCAAGTCCGCTAAACTGGATGATCAAAGAAGAGCTGCATCACCAGTCCATGCTACAACCTCAGTACCTAACACCTATGAGCAATATGACAACAATGCAAACAACAGAATCCAATATGAGTATGTCAATTTAAACTTGACATTTATATTTTAAATAGTGTGTGAATAACAACTAACCCATGTTAATAAGAATACGGTTATCAGATTTGTTTTATAATATTCCTGACAAAGTTTCATACTTACCATACGGTTTGCACCTAACACCTGCTAATTGCACACTATGTAAAACTACCATTCACTTTCATTTATTTTAGCTCAAATGCGTGCTCTATTGCATATATCATTGCTGAAAAGTCACGTGCACCGTGTGCATGAAATATGATGTTTTCGAGTTTTATGCGACCATATATTGTTTTATGATACAACGGTTCATTATTCCTCCATTTCCAAAAGCAATTGTCACGACGGGCGAATTGTATGCAGTTGATTTCGAATATATCATCAAACGTCTATATTTAAAAAAAATAAAATAATAATAATAAATAATTATATAGTAAAACAGAAGGGACAAAATATGACTAAGGATTTTTTTTAAATAATTTTATTCAAGTGGCTTTAGTATAATTGGCCACATTGTTAATACAGATTATTTTCTATTAGATAGTTAGTCTGCAGAAACACGTCCTTACCCACCTACTCTCAGATACCCAATTAATGTTCGCCAACCACGTGTACTGTTCGTTTCTGCCAAGACATAGTACGGGTATTAATTCACACCATTCGTTTTTATCAGCAATAATTGGAAGTCATGACTTTAATATGCTTAAAATTAATTTTCTGTGTTCTTTCTTCTTTTTTCCCTTTTTTTTGTTTGTTTTAGAAGTGTGGCATACTGTGCTCAGCCAAACACGAAAGCCTTGCGTGGTCCAATCGCTGTTTCATCCATCGACTACGACCTTGCTGCTGCAGATGACGCACTACAGGGAACTCGTGATTTAGCGGATCTACCCAATGGCGTCAGGCCACGTGATGACTACGAACTGGCGGGTCCAGATGACGCAAAGCCAGAAACGGCTTATGCAGCAGATTCGTCCAGTTACGCCTGTCCTGGTGATTACTTTGAACTGGAGGGTCCAGGTGACTCTGGACCAGAAACAGATGCCTATGAACTGGAATGTCCAGCAGAGAAAGCTTCTGATGAATACAACACTCTGCACGAGACACAGCGAGACAGAAACGTAGATCTAAGCTACAGCCACATTGGTGCAGCCGAGATAACTGGAGATCTGTACAACACGACAGAACCGGCACCACACGGACGGACGGACAATGAGACATACAGCCACATCAAAGGAG
Source organism: Gigantopelta aegis (assembly GCF_016097555.1). NCBI lineage: Eukaryota > Metazoa > Mollusca > Gastropoda > Neomphalida > Peltospiridae > Gigantopelta > Gigantopelta aegis. The sequence continues at coordinate 12,462 of NW_024533579.1, read as the reverse complement.
ACAGATTTGAAGACGAGGATATGTACAACCATACGGACGGGTCAGATGACGTACCAGAGCTGTATGATCCAGAATACAGCCACATTGCTACACAGTAGATGTGTGTACGTGAGATAAAACATAGTTATACATGTTGCAAACCCCCCGACTAGACACATTCTGTAACAGATAAAACATTTATATTGATACAATCTGGATAATATATGTTTTGTAACTATGACCAACATAGGCCAAGCTAAGTATGTGACATATGATACACTGTGATACAGTTATATTGATACAATCTAGATAATATATGTTTTGTAACTGTGGCTAACATACGCCAAGCTTAATATATGACATATACATTGTAATACATTTATATTGATACAATCTAGACAATATCCTTTGCGAATACGCATTACCTACACAATAAGCAATTTTGTTACATAGAATACATTTATATTGATGCAATATAAATAATACTAGTTTATGTTCTGTGAATATGGCAAACTCACAGCCACATTCTTTGACAAAAGTATAAATTTATATTGATACATTCTAGATGATACAACTATATTATTTGTGAATATGGCAAACTCACAGGCACATTCTGCGACACAAGTGTAAATTTATATTGATACAGTCTAGATGATACAACTATATTATTTGTGAATATGACAAAGCTGTGGGCCAAGCCAATTTTGTGAAAAAGTAGAATATATTTATATTGATACAATCTGCTTAATACATGTTTTGTACAAGCAAACAATGTGACGGAGAATACATTTATATTGATACAATCTTTACAAGCATGAAACACACACACACACACACACACACACACACACGAACACACACACACGCACACGCACACGCACATATATATATATATATATATATATATATATATATATATATATATCACAATAATATTTTTTTGGTTGTAAATATCGCAATCCGTTTATATTGGGGGCGGGATGATAAAGCGCTCGCCTGATGCACGGTCCGGTTATTTCTCTTTCCCGTCAGTACACCACAACTGGTATATCAAAGGCCGTGGTATGTGCTATCCTGTCCGTGGGATGGACATATACAATATCCCTTGCTACTAATTGAAAAAAATTAGCGGGTTTCCTGTCTACTACTGTCAAAATGACATCCAATAGCCGATTATTAATACATCAATGTGCTCTAGTGGTGTCGTTAAACAAAACAAACACACCGTTTATATTGATACAAGCCAGATAATACATTTTGTAAATATAGCAGATCTACTAACAAATGTTTTTACAAAGAATATATTTATAACGAAACAATCTATAATCTTGAATATTACAGGGTGTATACTACCAAATCAAATCCCATAGATGATAATAGTAACATATGTGGCTACCTACAGCGTATCAACACACTCACAGTTATCACCAACCACAGGACTTGTGGTGTTCACTTCTCTATCAAAAGTTCAGTGCACCTCGAACCAGCCGGGAGTTATTTGGTTTAGTGCTACCTATAGGCATCTATAGACTGTATATATATATATATATATATATATATATATATATATATATATATATATATATATATATATATATATATATATACTGTGTGATAGCAAATTTCAAACTACGTAATAACTGCTTTGTAAATATAACAGAAGCAGAATGTATTCATATCCTTTGTAGCAGACACTGGACGATGTATAAGTAGATAGGCAACACAGGTTTTGTAAAGACAGCAGTAAGAGAAAATATCCAAATGTGGTGTGTCCATCTGGATAATAATACAAGCTAGACTCTACGTTTTGTAAATATGGCAAAGACAGATACCATCACATTGTGTGTGTGTGTGTGTGTGTGTGTGTGTGTGTATTGTCTGTGTGTGTCTACGTATGTGTGTGTCTGTCTGTGTGATTCACATTTTGTAAATAGAGCTGAATATAGTCTTACGAATTATTGATTTATACTCCTAATAAAGTTCTGTTAAAACATTGATTCCTTTGTTATATATGACTTAGATAAATAATACAACCTCTGTCATTGTGGTGGAGTCTCATTCTCTCTCTCTCTCTTTCTCTCTCGTCTGTCTGTCTCTGTCTCTCTCTCTCTGTCTGTCTGTCTCTCTATATCTGTCTGTCTGTCTCTCTTTCTGTGCATGTGTCTCTCTCTGTCTGTCCCTCTCTCTCTGTCTATAACACAGACAGTCTGTCGTCTGTCTGTCTCTCTGTCTGTCTGTGTGTGTGTCTCTCTGTCTCTGTTTCTCTCTCTCTCTCTCTCTCTCTCTCTCTCTCTCTCTCTCTCTCTCTCTGAGTAGTCTTGCCAATTTGAAACAAAGCAATCGACTTAGTGACACAACAAAATAAGGAATATAGTGTTAAGTATTATCTCAGCACCTCGTGTGTCGACCCTAATACTCTGTCGTTCAAGAGCTAGACTGGATAACTGTCCAAATGTCTGGACAATGGCCGTGGTATGTTCTATCCTGTTTGTGGGAAAGTGCATGTAAAAGATCCCTTGCTGCATTAGAAAAAAGGTAGCGGGTTTACTCTGATGACTACGAGTCAAAATTGTCAAATGTTTGACATCCAATAGCCGATGATTAATTAATCAATGTGTTCTAGTGGTGTCATTAAACAAAACACGCAAACAAACAAACCTTCCAAGTGTCCGTCTAGCTCTCGAACAGCAGAGTACTCGGGTTATTCTTGGCTGTTGCACACATTCCACTTTCTGTTTCACCATAACTCTATAACTCGCAGTCATTTAGGGGTCATCTGACCTCCTCCCTAAAATAGGTACGAACATGCATTACCTTCCATTGTCGTGGTCTCTATGGTGTAATGTCAACACGCAACTCAATTTGGGCATCAAAATCCTACAGGACCCTAAATTGTGACACTGTCAACCACACTATATATCCGCGTGAACTTAAACACTTCATAGCATGTGTTTCACAAACGTGCTGAATAGTGTTTTCATCAGTCGAAGGTCTAAACAACCTCTTCTCCGTTCTCAATACCAGTACAGTATTGCCATGTTTTGTAAAGTTAAAGACTGTTTTATTTATCACCACTAAAGCACATTGATTTCTTGTCAACAACCCAAGCCGTCATTCCAGGACTTAAGCTGTATCCTAACCGATATTTTAGAAATCATTGATTTCAATTACCGCATCCTAAACGCACGCGTACAGCGCGACAGAATCATGTAAAAAAGAAAGAAATGTTTTATTTAACGACGCACTCAACATATTTTATTTACGGTTATATGGCGTCAGACATATGGTTATGGATCACACAGATATGAGAGAGGAAACCCGCTGTCGCCACTTCATGGGCTACTCTTTTCGATTAGCAGCAAGGGATCTTTTATATGCACCATCTCACAGACAGGATAGTACATACCACGGCCTTTGATATACCAGTCGTGGTGCACTGGCCGGAACGAGAAATAGCCCAATGAGCCCACCGACGGGGATCGATCCCAAACCGACCGCGCATCAGGCGGGCGCTTTACCACTGAGCTACGTCCCGCCCCACAGATTCATGTAGTCGACAAAATACCGATAGGAATTGTTTCTATTTTTTGTCGCGCAACACGAGCGACAAACATATATTAACTGATCAAACAACTTTTACTTGGCGGTTTCAGCTGTCGATAACAATTTTAGAAAGAAGACTGTCGTTATGGTCGCGTCTGGTTAAAGGGGCATTCCTGAGTTTACTGCATTGTAAGATGTTTCTGACTAATAAAATATTTCTACGATTAAACTTAAATATTAAATATATTTTCTTGTTTAGAATATCAGTGTCTGTATATTCAATGTGTTTCTGGTCGTCTTAATATTTGTAAGAAGCCCAAACTGGATTTCGTACGAAATTTATTTTTTTAGGAAACAAAATGAAATTTAACTTAGTACAAATATTAGAACGATCAGAAACACGTTAAATATACAGCCACTAATATTTTATGCAGAAAAATATATTTGATATGTAATTACAATCGTTAAAATGTATCTGTTAGTCGAAAACATCTTAAAACATTTCAGCAAACTAAGGAATGTCCCTTTAAGATAGAAATAGTGTCGTGACGCTCGCGTCGCACGCGGCCGGTTAGGATACAGCTTAAAGCGCATGTGAAGGAAATGACAAGCGAAGGTTTTATGGGGCTCGTGACATGCTACCCCGAAAAATATTATTAAAAAAAACATATGTTTGAAGAGGTGGATCGACCCTCATCTTCCCTTATACACAAACACCTGTTTGGTGTAGTGGTTCTTCACCTCAACACTAAGTCATTAGGCCTAAGCAATGTGTTTCCGTGAATCCGACTCTACCTAGAAAAAAGGCCGAACTTATTTGATTTCAATACATTATTGTTTTCTGATTTTGTAATTGATATACACTAAAACATCACCCCACCCATGTGCCTACCGAACATATTTTTCCCAGCACGATCCAGGAAAACAATATTAAGACCTTAAGATTGGGCGAGAAATGTTTGCGATCCCAGTACCTACAGTTCTTAAAGTTGATCGCGTGGTCTCTACACAACCAGGTTTAGTCATTTTCAAATATTGTTTGTTAAAAGTTTGTTTGTTTTGTTTAACAACACTACTAGGGCACATTGATTTATTGATCATCGCCTATTGGATGTCAAACATTTGGTAATTTTAACATAATATAGTCTTAGAGAGGAAACCCGCTACATTTTTCCATTAGTAGCAAGGAATCTTTTATATGTACTATCCCACAGACACGATAGCACATACCACAGCCTTTGATGAACCAGTCGTAGTGCACTGGCTATATTGTCTATAGTCATTAATCTTCTTCTAATTCGTGGGCATATAACTCACCCACCGCTCTTTGTTTTTTACGAGTGTTGTTTTGACTGCCATAAAACGATTAAACAATTAATGGGGTGGCGCTCACTATTTTATTTCAAACCAAGTATTACATGTATTAGCCGCTGATTAAACAATGTGCTGGAGTGTTATGAAGCAAACATCCCTTTCTTTGGTACGTGTGTGAAATTGCATATATAATAAAAAAGACAAATAGCTCATAACCAATACAATAATAATACTAATAATAATAATAATAATAATAATAATAGCTCATATGATTTTGAATGTTTTGACGCTCAGATTTAGTATCCTTTAATATATATATACTGAACAAAATAAGAAACTTCCGCTAACTTTGCTTGAACATAACTTGATGAAAACAAACCGGGGGAATAATTGTTATATATGCGTTTAAAGAGTGTTCCATGATGCATCGTTTGGTGCAAAAATCATGGCCATAGGTTAACAGAAACTGGGAGAAATGTTGACCAAGTGTGGTAGGGGTTAAAAAAAAAAAACCCCACTTAATAACGGGTATGACCACCTCTTGAAGTGACCACTACAGTGCATCGCAGGCGCATAGAATTGACTAAAGTGTTGATTTCTGCCTGTGGAATATTGTTCCATTCCTAAATGAGCGCTTGACGAAGTTCGTTGACGTTAGCGGGTGGGTTGGGACGACGCCTCAATCGTCTGTCCAGACTATCCCAGACATGCTCGATGGGGTTGAGATCAGGACTTTCAAAGTTATTTGTCCTAAAAAAAATTACAGTGTCTCTAGCTGTATGAGAGGTGGCATTATCATGCTGAAAAATCCAGATGTTGGCGTTGTTATGGAACAGAGGAATGACGTGATGAGCGAGAATGTCATCGCGGTAACGTTGAGCTTTTAAATTGCCATCAATGACGACTAGTGGTGAACGATAACCATAGGCAATGGCTGCCCAGACCATGACACAACCCCCACCCCTGAAACGATCTCGTTCAAGAACACAACAGTCAGCATAGCGTTTATTTCTCCTACGGTAGACGCGCACCCTGCCATCACCACGTTGTAAAGAAAATCTAGATTCATCCGAAAAAAGAACTGTATTCCAGCGTCGCCGTATCCAACGAGTGTGTACACGTGCCCAATTAAGACGATTTAGACGATGACGTTGCGTTAAAACGCATCCGACGTAAGGACATCGTCATGAGCGTACGACCCGGGGGGGGGGGGGGGGGGGGGGGCAGGCAATTGCTCCCCGAAATCAAAGAGTCCCCATGGACGTCGTGCATGTAAACCGTTCTCCCGCAGACGATTACGAACAGTTTTCCCTACTGATTCGGTTATTATGAAGCCCAGGTGTGTTAGCAGCAGTAGCAGTGGCAGTTTGGAATCGATTGCGCAAATGCGTGTTCATGATATAGCGGTCTTGACCACGCGTTGTAACACGCGGACGTCCACGACGTGGCAAGTCGTTAGTGCTTCCTGTCGTTCGAAATCTTACGCGAAGATTTCGTATCGCTCGACTAGAACTCCCAACATGCTTTGCAACGTCTATATAATTTCATTACACAATGAATCTTTAACACAACAAATACTATATGTACAAATCGGAAGTTTCTTTTTTTGTCCAGTATATATATCCCTAAGTTTATATCTATTAATATTCTAATGCACGGGACATTTTGAATGAACACTCCATACACCACCCTATTGTCTGTTTGATATTTATTAATAGGTCCTTGGTAGAGCTATCAGTGACATATTTATGGTTACCGGCTGTCTGAGATAACACGGGTTTTCTATGTTGGAAACTGTCTTGTTTATTCCACCTTAAATACCTGGGCGCCATATTCTTCCTGGTAGATAATACTGAACACTGTGACATTATGAAATACGTTTGGATATATTCACTTTTGTTGTATTTTTGTACGGCTCTGGAAATTATGTGTAAGTGTATTTTCACAAACAATACTATATGCTTATCCGTACAGACAAACATTCACATATACACGCGCACATGTACACACACACGCAAACGCACGCACACCACATACAACACTACACTACACACATTACAACATACGCACACAACATACACACAAAATACACATATATACAAATATGCACAAACAACACACACATAATAATATATAATTCAAGATCTCTCTCTCTCTCTCTCTCTCTCTCTCTCTCTCTCTCTCTCTCTCTCTCTCTCTCTCTCTCTCTCTCTCTCTCTCTCTCGCTGTATGTCTGTCGTTCGCACTCTTTATCCTGTCACTCTGTCTGTCTAACATAATAAGAACATTGTATAATTTTACAAATGTTTTTCCAAAATAATATCAACATGTAACTAACTCCTAATGGAGAGCAATGTTAATTACATTAATTGATTAAATTTCTTCTGATAACTTAGCTCCTTGGAGAAACGTCACCTTGGATTCATTGGAAGATGACTATGTCATCACTCATAAAATGTCCTGGTGGAATGCCGCAAACCTTGAATGTGATGGCGTCGGAGGAGTTCTACTTCCACATTCTAACATATCGCAAACACTTCTTGGTTTAATGGAAGAAGGCCAGCAATACTGGATCGGTGCTCTGGAGGTATACACGCCATGGAAATGGACAGGTAAAGAATGACTTTCTGAATTCTATTTCGTATTCAGTATTGTTGTGTCTTTAATAAACGGTGAAAACTAATTTAGTTAACTGATCGAATCATTTAGTACGATAGCTCGAATACCTTCTGATCATTACACACAGTGAAAACGAATTTAGTTAACTGGTCGAGTCATTTTGTACGATAGCTCGAATACCTTCTGATCATTGCACCCAGTTACAACGAATTTAGTTAACTGGTCGAGTCATTTTGTACGATAGCTCGAATACCTTCTGATCATTACACACAGTTACAACGAATTTAGTTAACTGGTCGAGTCATTTTGTACGATAGCTCGAATACCTTCTGATCATTATCCTATCAAACAAACATATGGATATGTCTTTACGGATTGACACTGCACTAGCAACTCTTAAGACACTGACATGCGCTCCCCTCTATGTGAACATTATGTGTGACCTCGCTGCTAATGGAAAAAAATGCAACATCATATTTGGTCAGATGTTTCACAAATACCCTGTGAATAACCTGTGAAAATCGGATCTTTAGTGTCAAAGGCACCCAGAGAACAATGATGTTTATAAATGTTATAAATAGGCAAAAGTGTATCCAAATAATTACGATTTAGATGTCAAGTGTTTAAAAATGTAATGGACATCTTGTGTTTCAGAGGATAACTCTTCGCTATTTGTGCTCAAAGGGGCTATGGATGCTCCAGAGAACACAGATACGGGTTACCAACTGGAGGGCAATGAACCATACCTGTGCTATGCGACATGTAAAAATGGATCAGTTGGTTTACAGGTGATTTAAATAAGTTAGACGAGTTAATGATATGATAAGGTTAGATGGGCGCATCATATCAGACCAAATAAAATAAATACACGACGACAATGGTGGTGGTGGTGGTAGTTGTATGTATGGATGGATGGATGAATGGATGAATGAATGAATGAATGAATGAATGTTTAACGACATCCCAGCACGAAAAATATATCGGCTACTGGGTGTTAAACTACGGTAAATCCAACATGAAGTAGTTAAAGAGGTAAAGTAAAACACAATGTAAAGAACTGTGCAAAAATACAAATATCAGAGATAGATAAAATTAAAAGTTAGAACTACGAAGAAATCGCAATAAAAGTTCTGGGTGGAATCGAACGTAGTAGCTGCGGAAATGATTATGATACCGGTAATCATTGTGTCGATGATGTCGATGTTGATGATGATGATGATGTCGATTATGTTGATGATGATGATGTCGATTATGATGATGATGATGATGATGTCGATGATGATGATGATGGAGATGATGATGATGATGGAGATGATGACGACGACAGATGTCGATGATGAAGATGATGATAATGATGATGTTCATGATGATGATGTCGATAATAATGATAATGATCATGATGATGATGATGATGTCGATTATGATGATGATGATGATGTCGATGATGATGATGATTATGACAGATGTCGACGATGATGATGATGATAATGATGATGATGATGTCGATAATAATGATGATGTCGATGATGATGATGATGATAATTATTATTATTGCGATAATTAATTGTGTTGACGAGGATTGATCAATACGAATTTGGTATTTAAACTTTGGCTGACCTCTATTTATGGACGTGCTATGTTTAGATACTGAAAACTGCTGTCGAGATCTTAAGCAGTTAGTGCATCATGCTTACTGACAGCTGCAATGCCATTTTGATCGTATGTTACTTGTATTACATTTATTTCCAGGGAAAATATTGTTTTTGCTTAAAAACAGTATCTCTAATTGACTATGTTGAGAATATTCGGTGTCCCGGATCATTTGACCAGTTCTGTGGAAGTGAAAACACCATGTCAGTTTATCAGCTTGGTATGTCTATATTTAGTATTGGTGCGGTGATTATATTGTGTGTGCTATCATATGCGTATTGGCTGGGGCTGGGAGGGCGCGGAGGGGTTGGGGGTGGGAGTGCGTGTGTGTGGGTGGGGTGGGGGGTGGGGGGTTGTGGGGGGTGGTGGGTCGGGGGGGTGGGGTGGGGGGTTTGGTTTGCCGCAGTTTGCCCGAGTTAAACGAAAATGCCCGAATCTGAATCACAACATTTATTCACATTAGCATTACTACCAAACAGCTATATAGGATTACAAACAAATCACTATGAATTTTTACATGGATTACAATTAATATTGTGGCTAGAATGATGCTCATTTCCCCCCAAAAAAACAACCTCACGAAAGTTTTTTCACCAGAACACAGCACACACCCACCAACCCCCCCCCCCCCCCCCCCCCCCCCCCCCCCCATCTCCCCGACACCACCCCCCCCCCCTCCCCCCCCCCCCCCCCCCCCCCCCCCCCCGTCTCGTAAGCTGATGTTTGAAAAATAGAGAATACTACACGAGTAACCGCTAGATACCATTTACATTACAACTAGTTATTTTAAAACGTATGTAACGAATGAAAGCGAGTTGGATACGTTTTAAAACGATAAATTGTAAGATAAATGATATCTTACATATACGAATGTAGTTTTCGATTTCCTACATGTCCTAAAAAGCCAGGTTTTAAGCAAATTTGAACGTCTTTTCCAACTAAAACGTATTTACAGCACTCGCGCTTGTAGGTAACTTACACGTCAAAGACAAATCAATTTCAGGTTAACTTATACGTCACAGTGTAATCGATTTCAATCGTCCTTCGCTTTCAATGGTTGGTGTCCATTGACTTTGTGCCCCGTTCAAATAATTATGCACTTAAAGCGATCTTAGCGCTAAGACTGCTTCGTGGAACGGGGCCCAGGACATCATCTTGGAGCAGCCAGCCGTAGGTCTTTAAACTGTTATCACATGTATATATGATCTTCTCACCATTAGGAAAATCGCTATAATTCAATTTTAAAAACTTGCATTTTAACAATATATTAAAATACATGCATCACATGAATTGTTGTCACTGTTGTGTTTGTAAAATGTTAAGTTTTAGATCAGTATGGAACAGTTTACTACACAGTTGTTATATTAATGAAGTGTCCGAATTTAGCTGTTACGTTTTTCCCCTTTAGATTAGACATTACTTTGTCCGAAAAAAAAACACTCACTAAAAATATAACAATGTAATTTTTGCATTATTTATACAAGTGTTATTCAAATTATAAGATAATTATATAAATTGGGTTCATTTAATAGTAAAGTAGTTTTTAAACTGTTCGACTGTCAAGTTATGCCTATGTTAACATATTCATCAGGACTATGGAGCCTTTCCAGTCTTCCTGAAATTGAAAAGTTACATCTATTTGCATGTAAACGCTTTTTGTGTGTTCCCTCACAAACCACAAATCTAATGGTGTATTCTGAGACTGGTCGTTACTCCCTTTACATTATAACCATTATCAAAGCTGTTAAATATTGGACACGTCTGTTACAGCTACTTTCTTCTAGGCTATGTAAACAAACATACTTAATGCTTTATAATTTTTGTTGCAAAGGTAAAAATAATTGGGCAAGTCAGATGGAAAAATGCCGTAGTGGCTTTGGCTATGTCTGGCTATTTCAAGAAATTGGTGATGTTAAAATATTTCTAAAAACTTTAAAACTTAGACTAACAGATGCATATTTACAAGAATGGTTAACAGATATAAATAGTAGTGATATATATGAAATATATAGATGTTTTAAATCAACTATACTTTTAGAAAAACATTTGGATTGGAATATACATCATTTTAGAAATGCACTCACAACATTTAGATTAGGCTATACAATTATTAACACTCTTAGAAATAGATACAGACATGACTTGTCCAAACAGTGTCACCATTGTGATGACATATTGGAAGATGAATTCCATTGTTTGGTTATATGTCCATTATATCGGGATTTAAGAATAAAATATCTGTCTCCAAAATACAGGTGTCATCTCAGTAGATAAAAATCATACACAGAAGTGGAATTTAAGTAAATTTATTTGTGAAGCACTTAGAATTCGAGAAGTATTATGTAATAGTTAATTCAAGTCGTTGTGTAATATGTATAAATATTATGATTGATCTACATGTTTCGTGTGTTTGTGCAGATGTCTGCGCTACTCTTCTTGTAACAGGGTGGTCAACCCTAACAATGAAATAAATAAATAAAAATAAATAAACAATATATAAGTGTTTTACTACTACAAGAATAACGGCGGTAACTATAATTAAAAATATCTTGTTTAATTATGAAAACATAAATCGTTTCAACATAATGAGCTGTTATGTTTTCTAATTATTTTTCTTATTTTGCAGATCTACCCGAACAGCTTTTATTTTCACCTATAGCAAACAGCCACGCAGAGTGTGGTTCTGTAACTTACAACAAAAACCGTGGCAACAATTTAGCGCTGACATTAACCGCCATATGTGAAGATTTTAGACATTACGCATGCCCAAGTATGTATACTAACATTGTGTCACGTAATTACATTTATTATATAACATTTAGTGAAATATCTTAAAAATCAGTGAAATAAAAGTGTTATCAGTCACTCAGTGACGATAACACATTTTAGAGTGAACATTTCACTATTTCACTCTGAAATGTGTTATCGTCACTGTAAGAAAGACGGAACTATTTTGCTGCTGGCATTTTAAAAATAAAGATAAATTGCCAAAAGTTATATAATAAATAGAATTTTTTTTTTTTTTGTCAAATATGATTTATATCTCATCGAGTTAAGTTTGCAATCATATCTCACGAGTCGCACTTGCAAACTTCACGAGATGAGAAATAAGTCATATCTGACAAAAAACATGAAATATCCTCTGTATATTTTCTGCATTGTACAAAGTTACGGTATAAATCGCGGATAACGGTTTTGTCGTTCAGATTCAGTTGAATTACATCCAGTTTGAAACGATTCCATAGACCACAAATACATGTAAATAACTATCTGATAATAGTATTTATATTCCCATGCGCGTTTCCTCCATAAAGAGGAAACTGTTAAAACAGATTGATTTATAGATTCCTTGTAGGG